>NW_020526336.1:0-115860 GCF_003368295.1 Carassius auratus | reverse complement strand
CCAGATAGCACACTTACGTCTGCAAGATGTTCTGTTAAAGAAACTGTTGATCTGAAAGCATCTGCCATCTACAAACGTCTGACATACGCCTTTCAGATGTCAGTTTTATATACCTTCTAAATCATAAACATCTAAAAGACATCTATTGACATCTATCTGACATCTAAAAGGCAGTGTTGGGGAGTAACTAGTTACATGTAACAGCATTACGTAATTTAATTACAAAATGAATGTAACTGTAATTAGTTACAGTTACGAAGAAAAATTAGTAATTAAATTAAAGTTACTTATGAATTTTTTTAACGATTACAAAGGCAATTACATTTGAATATTTACACACATCCACATACAGATTTCACTGATTTCTTTCCCAAATTGCACTGACTATTCTGAGACATATGCCCTAATAATTTCCAGAATTTTAACAGAATTTTTTTTTTCCCAGTCCGCCCTTCCTGTAAATTAATGGCAAAAACATGCAGTTTCATTTAATACACATAGGCCTACTGAAGCTTGCAGTGTTGTCAGCCTCTGCCGCCTCAATATAGGAGTACATGAGCACATAAACATAATTTCTAGAACTGCTCTGTGTCACGTCATGCATTTTACCTATCATATCATATACAAAGAGACAGCAGTTTAAAAAAACACCAATGTTTCAGGAGTTTATTATACAGGAATGACACATGCTTATTAGATAACTGTATTTGAGTTGATGTATATGTTTTTATTTATTATTATTTAATTTTCACAAATTTAGAAAAGTAATCTAAAAGTACTCAAAAGTAATTAGTTACATTAATAAAGTAATTGAAAAAGTTATACTACTATAACATTTTAAACAGGGTAACTTGTAATCTGTAACCTATTACATTTCCAAAGTAACCTTCCAAACACTGCTAAAAGGAGACGTCCAATAGACGTATTGCAGATGAGCAAACAGCCTTAAAACTACATCTTGCAGATGTAAATTCATATGTCAAATAGACGTCTCCTAGATGTATGTGTGCTATCAGGGTACCATCCCCCAGCGTTTTTAGGTCTCCCAAAACTTACCAAAGCCGAGATGGGCATCGCCGTGTCCGGCTTCCTCCCTGCTGCGTCTTAGCAGCATCGCTTCTCGGCCTTTTGGCTAAGATCAGGGGGACGTGTTCGCGATCATCTTCTCTGGAAGGAAATAGACTATTACCGGGCAGTGGTTATAGTCTCTCCGGACAGGGATATATCTTGGACTTCACCTGTGAACAGCATTTTTTCTGTTTTTCTTCTTTCTTCAGGTTCTTTTCCAGCTCGCCTAGGAAGGAGAAAAACACTAGCGTTCACAGGTAAAGTGCACTTTTATTTATTTATTTTGCTCTTTTATTATTTATTGTCCTTTTAAAAGTTTAGTTATTTATTCTTTCAGTCTTTTAGACATTTATTGGCTGTTGTACGTATTTTAAAGGGCTGTTGGTGCCTCCACCATGTCGGCTGCTCGTGGCGGCGTGCGGAGGCACCACAGCGTGCGTTTTATGTTTAAAAAAAATGATGATGGAACGTTAATGGTGATGTCCAGACTTGATTTCTCATGGAAACTCGTACAAAAGGTTTTAGGATTTCTGCAAATGATGTAAATTGCTTATTGACTCTTCCCCAGAACCGTGGTTTTGATTTGAGTTTTAAAAGCGCTGCGCTGCTAAATGTTTTCTGGTCTCGTTTGGAAGCGGTAAAAGCCAGTCTCTCCATGTTCACAGTTGAAAAACTGACAGACAATTCCCTGAAAGTGGTAATTGTTCGAATGTTTAATGAAACTGTGAGTGGAGATGACATAGCGATATGGTTGGCGAGATTTTGCTCTGTTCGGGGCCAGCCAGTCAAGGTTTTAGACGAGGACGGCATCTGGAATGGCGCGTGGAGAGTTCCCATTAAACAATGGGAGGATCCACACGGCTTCCAGGGCTTAAGTCAGATTCCTTCTATGATTGTGCTGGGAGAAAACAGAGGCTACATTCATTATCAGGGGATGCCCAAACTGTGCCGTAAATGCAGCCGGTTTGGGCACCTCATAGAGGCATGTCAGGAAACAGTTTGTGGTAAGTGCAAAGAAATTGGCCACATCTATGAAGAATGTACCAATGGCAGAAAGTGCAATCTTTGTGGTGAATCCAACCATCTCTACAGAGACTGCCCTAAATCTTTTGCCAACATATTAAAAGCAAAAATGGCCGCCACAAAAAACCAAACGAGTGAAAAAGAGGCGGTCCCTGAGGTTTTGGAGGGAATTTTGAATACCCAACCAAGCCCAGGGACTGGTCGAGACGGAGCGGAAGGGGCGTGTCAAGGGGCGGAGTCACACGCGGGTAACGGACGGGAGGAGGAGACTCCGCCCATCCAATTAGGAAAGCAAAACGTGAGTATGAAAATGGATAAAGAAAGTGAAGAGGAGAAAGAGTCAGATGAATTGACCCCCTCCTCTTTGGAAACTGTACCCGATCTAGACACCGAGCAAAACACTTCAAGCAGTATAGGCGGAATAACTCTAGATTGGTTACCTAATGCTCAGTTGCAGAAAAGACCTGCGGGGTCTCCTTTGTGTCAAACAGAGGAGAAAAAGTTGAGGTCCACCAGCTCAAGTAATGAGGAGGGAGACAGGGTGTGGCCCTCAGCCTCCCCGAATGAGGTTTCGTTTCTGCAAATACAGTTAAGAACATCATTGCCAAAGGAGCCGCAAGAGATTTTCTCTGCGGATCCTAAGGCGGTGGACACCTCCGCTCCTGAACCCAATATTATCACAAGTAAAGAGGAGCGGGTGTCACAAGAGATTTTTTGATTTAAATGAACTTTGTAGTCTTTTAAATTAAATGTTTTAGTTCCTTTTTAAGCTCATGCCTTTTTTACCTAATTTATTCACCATGGCCCTCACAATTTCAACAATAAATGTAAGAAGTGTGAGGTCCATGGTCAGAGCACATACTATTTTATCCTTTTTAAAATCTCAAAAGTCAGATGTCTTTTTACTACAAGAGTGTGCCTTACCCTTTTTATCTAGTTACAGGAGGTGGGAGGAGCTATGGACGCCGGGACCCTCCATATGGAGCGGGTCTAATTTTAACAAAAATGATGGAGTGGCGATTTTAATAAATAACCCTCACATCCTGGTGAAGGGGAGCACGGTGGTAAGAGATGGGCGGGCTATTTTAGCGAATATGACTTTTTTAGATAGAGATTTTAAGGTTTTAAATGTGTACGGTTTTACAGGTAAAAACGATAGGTATGAGCTTTTAGAGGAACTGCAGTCCCACATGCTGGGGAGGGTACCATTAGTGGTAGGGGGAGATTTTAACTGCGTTTTAGCCAAAACTGATAGGAAGAGGGTGGGGGCAGATTTTAGGTTTGACAAGACATCAGTTTTAATGCAAAGTTTAGTTAAGGATTTTAAATTAACTGACTGTTTTAAGACTTTGCATCCAAGAGAGGTGGGCTACACCTGGGTCAGTGGTGATGGCACCAATGCCTCTCGCATTGACTACATTTTCGTACGCGATTGCCCGCCGACTGATGCTATATTAACACCCCTATTCTTTTCCGATCACGTTATGCTGTCTTGCACTATTTCCTTCACCACAAAATTGACGGTAGGGGGAGGGATCTGGAAACTGAATTGCTCCCTTTTGCAGGATGAGGAGATAGTTAGTGACTACAGGGAGCAATTCAGTCAATGGCAGACCCTCCAAGACTTTTTCGATTCACGTGCACAGTGGTGGGAGATGGTGAAACACCGGACGAGACTGTTTTTTAGAAAGAAAGGGATTGGAAAAAAGAACAAAGAAAAGAGACGCATGTTGGGACTGCAAAAAAGATTACAAAGGTATTTCAAGTTTGTGAATGGAGGGTTTGATTTTAATGAAGAATTAAATGAGGTTAAAAAAGAAATGGCTGATTTGGAAAAACAAAGAAACAAAGGGTTGATTTTAAGAAGTAAGGAACAAGATCTGGAGGAAGGTGAAAAATGCACAAGATACTTTTTTAAGAGGATTTTAACAAATAAAGGGGTAATCACTGAATTAAAAAAGGGGGAGAAGGAAGCCAGAAATACAGAAGAGATATTAGAAGAAGTAGAAACATTTTATACAGATTTATACAACAAAAAAGAGATAACAGAGGAAGCCATAGAAAATATTTTGGGAAATTTAGAAAAGAAAATTGATAATGAGTGTGCAATTTTAACCCAAGATTTTACTCTTTTAGAGCTTACAAAATGTATGAAGGATTTTAAAACTGGTAAGTCGCCGGGAAGTGATAGCCTTCCCGTGGAATTTTATTCAAAATTTTGGGACATTTTAGCACCAGAACTTTTAATGGTTTTTGAGGACTTTGACAGACTGGACCGACTCCCTGACAGTTTTAGACTAGGAATTGTTTCACTTTTGCATAAAAAAGGAGATAGAACAGATTTAAAAACGTGGAGACCAATCAGCCTTTTAAATTTGGATTGCAAACTTTTTAGCAAGCTTTTAGCTAAACGCATGTCCCTGTTTTTAAAGGATGTGATCCACCCGGATCAAGCATGTGCTGTGCCCGGGAAGAGGATCACGGACAGTCTGATATTGATCCGAGACACCATCTCTTTTGCGAGAGACAGAAACATTGGCCTAATAGTGGTAAATTTAGATTTTGAAAAAGCTTTTGATCGGGTCTCGCACCAGTACCTATTGCAGGGACTGGAGAAAATCGGCTTCCCAGGGAGGTTTTTAGCATGGGTGGGATTGCTGTATAATGATATAACCAGCAAAATTCTTGTAAATGGGCATTTAACAAAAGCTGTTAACATTCACAGCGGCGTCCGTCAAGGGTGCCCGTTATCCCCGCTCTTATATGTGGCATGCATTGAGCCACTGGCACAGCTTTTGAGAAGGGACCAACGGATCGCAGGATTTAAGCTACCAGGAGGTTTGATAGCAAAATGTGTTTTATACATGGACGATGTGACAATTTTAACGACTGACTTTTTATCTGTCTGAAGAGCTTTGGAACTCACAGATTCTTATGGACGGGCCTCTGGCTCCAAATTAAACAGAAACAAGTCAGAGGCCCAGCTCTTCGGACAGTGGGGCGACATAGACGTGGGAGGACTGGAAGTGACTCTAAGAAATGATAATATAAAAATTCTAGGCATAAAATTTGATAGGGAGGGGGGTGGACAAGGTAATTGGACCAATGCTTTAGGGAAAGTAAGACAGCGACTGGGTTTGTGGGGACTAAGGACTTTGACGATGGAGGGAAAGATTTTAGTTTTTAAAGCTGTGATTTTACCTCTGTTTTTATTGTTGTGCTCTGTTTTTACCCCCCCCCCAGGTCCTTCATTTTAGCAGTGGAACGTGCTGTCTTTTATTTTCTCTGGGGATCCAGGTGGGAGAGAATAAAGAGAGAAACAGTCAAGAAAAGAAAGGAAAACGGAGGCAAAGGACTGCCAGACCTTAGCCTTTTTTTAGGGAGTCATTTTACAGGATTACATTTTAAGTATGCCACGGCCCCATCCAGTGATAAGACCGCAGCAATAGTGAAGTTTTGGATGGGGTCGTATTTACGCTACCTAAAAATTTTAACCGTAGATCTTAGAACTCCAGTGTCTTTTAACTTGCCAAAAGAATATGCATTTATTAAATTTTTTTTAAAGAAACATGACCTAGAACGAGAAAATGTGGACATTTTAAAAAACCATTAAAAGATTATCTCTGTTGTGCAGGACCCGGGAGAAGGTGAGCCCAGTTCCAGGGCTAACTGAGAGCGAATCCAAAACAGTGTGGAGAAACGCAGCCCACCCCGCACTTTGGAACCGGCAAAAAGACCTGATGTGGATGGTGGCCCATGAGATCCTACCAACCAGGGCGGTTATGCACTCCCGCGGCATGGCCGCCAACGCAAAGTGCCCACGGCTCGGGTGTAATCAGGAAGAGACCGTGCGGCACGTCCTCTGGGAGTGCGGTGCTGCACGGGACGGGTGGACCGCGACCGGCCCCCTGGTTTTCCCATGCCTGCCAGCGGGTGGGGTCCAGATGGACTATAATCTCGCCGTCCTAGGGGTGGGCCGGAGGATAAAGGATTTAACATCAAAACAGTTCACAACACTCTGGTTCACCCTGAATGCTATAAAGCATGCAATCTGGACTGCCAGAAACCTGCTGGTGGGGAAACGGGTGATGGTGCCCCTCCAAGCCACTGTAAGGATGGTGGAGAACAAGCTGCAGGGGCACCACGCCCAATCATTCAGAGCGGGGGCCGGGGTTGCCACAGAGAGAGTCCCGGCCACCACCGACCCTGGTTGCCCGTAGATGTACCTTCACCACTTCCGGCTACGGGAGCAGCGGGCCAGAGGGTACGGATCTCCTCTGGGTCACTGAAGCTGGGTCTGATTGCCTGGGATCGAAGAGAGGGAGAGGCCCAAATTGAAAGATTACCTCCCCGATCAAGCACAATAGAGAACCCTTTGTTTTTTTTTTTGTTTTTTTTTTGTTTTTTTTTTACATAGTTTTATTTTGGCTTTTAAAACACACTGAAAGCACTTTAATAGAAAATAAAAATGTATGTAAAA
The DNA here is from genome assembly GCF_003368295.1 of Carassius auratus. Classification (NCBI taxonomy): domain Eukaryota; kingdom Metazoa; phylum Chordata; class Actinopteri; order Cypriniformes; family Cyprinidae; genus Carassius; species Carassius auratus. The sequence goes on along the minus strand of NW_020526336.1, from coordinate 109,289 downwards.
GAACAATTTAACAATGTGTAACCTTTATAACCCTTTTTTTTTTTTTTTTTTTTTATTATGGTCATTTTAAGTACTTTGTCTGTATCTTAACATAAGGCATGTCTTGGAGATCCAGGATTTTAGTGGTGTGTTAACCGTCATTGGAACGATTGTTTTTTAATTTTTTATTTAATTTTATTTTATTACTCATACCTGCATGTGAACATATATGTTGTATTTTATCTATTACTTGACGTACTGTTGTACCACTTTTGATTAAATATCAATAAAACCAGTCAAAAAAAAAAAATCTGTTCTTATCAGTTTAATATCTGATACGTCCCCCATCCGGGGACTACATATTAAATGGATTTTTAGATCACGGAGCTGGAGCCGGGGCTTGCTCCGTCCACTCCATGCATCGGCCTGGTATCGCAGTGTCTCCAGGAACGGTGTGCTTTCCCTTTTTGGGGATTGCCATTTATTGTGTCAAATAGCAGAACAAGGAATGAGAGCTGCCATTGCAGATGCTGTGGTTTATTGCAAACTTTTTTCCTGATGTGTCCTCCTGGGGTCTTGGACTCTTCCACTAACGATGCACCCACCTGAGGTCTTGAAGTCTTTCACAGACGAGGTGACGCATCGAATCAGGTGTGTTTGTTTAAAGAGAGTCATCTAAAACTGGCGTTGGGAAGCACCGGCCCATGAGCTTGGCAGTTTCCAGGCCAGTAACGGAAGGCACCCGTCCTTCCTTTCCTGGAGGGGGGAGGGGGGGGGGGGGGGGGGCGGAGGGCTAACCGTTGGTGAGGATGGTAGAGATGCAAATCACACCTCTGGCTGACCGCCTGGGCCTTCATACTTACCTGGCAGGGGAGACACCATGATCAAGAAGGCGGTTCACCCAGGGCGAGGCTTGTCCATTGCACTCCGGCCATGCTGACCCCTGCGAATTCCCCAAATGCGGGAATCTCGACTGCATAATTTATGGTAGTGGGGGACTGCGTTCGCGCTCTCCCCTGAAATTGTTGGTGAAACAAAGCAGAAGAGGTTTTTACAGTTTTTTATTTATTTTCGTTTCAGAATGGGGAGTTCTGTCACATGCGAGATATGTGTTGTGCGCCTGTGAAACAAAGTCACTTGCGCTCTTGAAAAATCGGACCCTGGTGGGTAGTTTAGTTCGAACATAGCGCAGACCTTACTTTGAAAGTAGATTGGACTGACTGCAGCCTAGCTGTAACTGTCTCCATGTTGTTTGGTTGTCCTTTTTTTCGATTCGTATTAATTTTGTTGTCGCTTACAGCGACACCTAGTGGCCTGTCGCCGCGCCCTTTTTCACCTGGCCTCGGACTGAGCCCCTGCACAGGTGTGCCGATTTGGGTGAAGGGATCTCACTCCTTCCTGGAGTTATAGCCATTCGAGCCACCTCGGACACGCCACCTTAGCACGTTTTGAGGTCCCCTCGCCAAGGTGAATGGAAATTTCCTCTTTTTTTGGATGATTATTGACACTCAGACTCCAGAGAAGCTTTCTGTGCTGATTTGGGTGGGACTGGGCCAAATACCTGGCGCCAGGTTGCAAAAGAAGGTTTTCGACAAAATCCAAAATACCCGAAAATTTCGTCAGAGCGACGGGCCAATCTGAGACCTGCGTCTCATTCGGCTCGAGCCAAGGATTCCGGTGACATAAGGCACGTGGCTCTGCGACCAACCGTTTGGGAGTTACGAGCGATGCCGTACTTTCCGTCGCTGCAGTTCCACCGTCAGGCCGATCGGGACAAGGCCTGGTGACGTTGCAGACAGGGGAGGGTACTACCATCCCGCAGTGTTTCAGGTGTTTTCATCTTTGTTTAATTGTCCTTTTACATTAGAGTTTCCCTATTTTTCAGCTTACGGCGCCACCTAGTGGCCTGTCGCCGCGCCCCTTTTCACCTGGCCTCGGACTGAGCCCCTGCACAGGTGTGTCAATTTGGGTGAAGGGATCTCACTCCTTCCCGGAGTTATAGCCATTCGAGCCACCTCGGACACGCCACCTTAGCACGTTTTGAGGTCCCCTCGCCAAGGTGAATGGAAATTTCCTCTTTTTTTGGATGATTATTGACAGTCAGACTCCAGAGAAGCTTTCTGTGCTGATTTGGGTGGGACTGGGCCAAATACCTGGCGCTAGGTTGCAAAAGAAGGTTTTCGGCAAAATCCAAAATACCCAAAAATTTCGATGACATAAGGCACGTGGCTCTGCGACCAACCGTTTGGGAGTTACGAGCCATGCCGTACTTTCCGTCAGGCCGATCGGGACGAGGCCCAGTGACGTTGTAGACAGGGGAGGGTACTACCATCCCCCAGCGTTTTTAGGTCTCCCAAAACTTACCAAAGCCGAGATGGGCATCGCCGTGTCCGGCTTCCTCCCTGCTGCGTCTTAGCAGCATCGCTTCTCGGCCTTTTGGCTAAGACCAAGTGTGATCAAACCAAATGGATGCAGCGAGAGTAGATACACCTTTGCCGACCATGGTGGTGCGGCTGAAGAACACTGTCAGGCTACAACTCAAAGTGGATTCAGATGCAGAGGTGAAAAAGAGATTTGGACGTGACTTCGTGGTGACTGAACTGTTAAGGGAAATTTTTGGAGTTACAGCTTCTTTGGTTTTTTGTCTGCAAGATTTTTCATCTTCTGGATTTATGGATTTAACCTTTTTTCAATTAAGAGATTGCATTGCGTTTTTTGAGGCTTGGGAAAAGAAGAAAGATCATCAGCATTTGAAGGGCTTCCAGCTACATCCAGCCTTTGCACAGGACTTTTTGCCCTTGATAATTCACCTTTATAATCCTTTTGTGGAGGATGGAGATGTTTTAACCTTTCTGGCCAGATACTGCAAGACAGTGAAAGGGGGAGAGCGCCTGAAAGATCGGTTTGGTATCTGGACAGGTAAACGGAGATATTTGGTGAAACTGCGGGCAGATCCAGCATTGCCAGGGGGACTTGTCCACCCTCCAGGATCCTTTTTCATAGGATCAAACAGAGGATTCCTTCACTATCCGGGTCAGCCAATGTATTGCAGAAGGTGTGGTGCTCGTGGGCATGTAAAGGCAGATTTTGCAGAGAGTGGAAATGCAGCAAATTCCAGACTCAAGAACCGGGAACCAGACAAGACTGGGAAGAGGGAGGTGAGATGGACATCGAGGGGAGGTGTTTAGAGGACGAAGGGGCAAAGGGGAAAAAGGAAAATGAAGGTGTCTTGAGAAAGGTTAAATCAAATCAATTGTTTAAGGGTGTCAACATTAAATGCAAGGGGACTTAAAATGTTACAGAGGAGGACTTCAATTTATCTTTCTTTAAAGATGTTGCCTTTTGATTTTTGTTTTTTACAAGAATGTCATTTACAAGGAAAAGAAGACGTATCTGTTTTTTCTGCGGGGTGGGAGGTGGGGCCTTCCTGTTGGGGAGTAGGGAGTGTAAGATCGGATGGGGTGGGCATTTTATTTTATTCCTGGGAATTCATAATTTAATCTGCTAATGTGGTGGTTCCGGGAAGAGTGGTAGTGGTGGATGCCAGGTGGAGGGGGGTGGCTTTTCGGTTTGTTAATGTGTATGTACCAAGTAAGTTGGGGGATAGGAAGGGATTTTTAGATAATTTGCCACCAGTCTTGTTTACAAATAGATTGCTAATTATGGGAGGGGATTTCAATATGTCCCTTGATAATGATTCGGGTAAAGAATTGGCACTTTTGGTTGCTGGGTTTTCTTTGCAAGACTCCTTCCGGGGGGCAGGAGGTCAAGAGCCCACCTATACATGGCGAAATAGCAAGCAGGAGTCTTCCAGGCTGGATTACTTATTCTTCCCGGGACATGTGAAGCTACACAACTATACACAGATGCCAATGTGGTGCTCGGATCACTGTTTAGTGGGGGTGTGGGCAGAGGTCGGGGGCATGAAGAGAGGGAGGGGTGTGTGGAGGTTTAACACCTCCTTTCTAAAGGACAGAACCTTCTGTGTAGCTCTCTATAATTTAGTGGCTGGGTGGAAAAATCTGCAGAGTCTGTTTGAGACTTATGCCGCGTGGTGGGAAGGTTTTAAAGATCTTGTGGCCCTTTTCTGTCATAGTTGGGGTAGAGAAAAGGCGAGGTGTATGCGAGCTAAAGTAGGTAGGTGGTCTGAGGAATTGCAATTGCTATATGGAGGGGGTGCATTGGGAACAACAGATGGGTGGGCTAGGGCCAGGTACCTTCAGGGGGCTATGAAGGATTTTTACTGGAATGAAGCCAAGTCATTTTTGTTGTTGTCAGGTGCACAAAAACGCCTTTTAGATGAAAGGCCAACAAGGTTTTTCTTCTCCACCGTGCAGAGCCGGCAAAAGCGTAGTTTCATAGAGGGTTTGAGGAAGGATGGAGGCGTTGAAGCAACTGTAGAGGGGATGTTGAGAGTTGTTGAGGACTTTTACAGGGTTTTACAGGGTAGCTGTAGAGGTTCTACGGGTTGCTCCGGAGACAAGTACTTGGATGCATTGGAGAAAACTCTGGAAGAGGAGGAGAGGGAAGCATTGGAAGGCCCCTTGTCACTGCAGGAAGTAAGCTCTGCGATATCCTCACTCAAAGGGGGTACAGCCCCAGGGTGTGACGGCCTCTCAGCGGATTTTTATAGGACAGTTTTGCCCTGGATAGGCTCCGAGCTAGTCTGTGTCTATCAGGAAAGTATAGAAAGAGGAGAGCTGCCATTGACAATGAAAATGGGTTTGGTGACATTGGTACACAAGAAAGGTAATAAGGAGGAGTTAACAAACTGGAGGCCAATAACCTTGTTAACAACTGATTACAAGGTATTGGCCAAGGTGATAACAGAGCGGCTTAAGAAGGTGATTGGGGTGGTAGTGCAGCCAGACCAAACTTGCGGAGTGCCGGGTAGGTCAGGCGTTTTAAACCTAGCTTTGGTGAGAGACATTCTGTACTGGGGGGAACAGCGGCAGCTCCCTCTGGCGATTTTGAGCCTGGAACAGGAGAAAGCTTTCGACAGGGTAAGTCATGCTTTTTTAATGGCCACCTTGGTGCGTATGGGGTTTGGTCCAGTCTTCAGGTCATGGGTAAAGTTGTTGTATAGTAGGGTTTCAAGCAGGATAGGGATAAATGGATATTATTCAGGGAGGGTGGAGCAGTTGGGTGGGGTTCGACAGGGGTGCCCTTTGTCGCCTCTGCTTTATGTTCTGTCTCTAGAGCCCCTGATGGCAGCTTTGAGGGTGGCTGATTCATTGACAGGCATGCATTTACCTGGAGGCAGGGGTACGTGTGCAAAGGTGTCTGCATATGCAGACGATATGACATTGTTCCTAACCTCAGATTTGGACTTTGAGACAGTATGCAAAATCATTAAAGGCTTTTGCGAGGCTTCAGGTGCGCGTATAAACGCGGGTAAGTCTTCTGTAATGTTTGCAGGCCAGTGGGCAGAAAGAACAGTTGTGCCAGGTGGGTATAACTTTTGTGCAGAGGGATTGAAGATCCTAGGGATCAGATTTTTCAGAAAGAATAGTGCTCGGGAGAACTGGGTGGCTAGGTTCAAAGTAGCGCAAACAAAGATAGCTAGGTGGAAATTAAGGGGGCTATCGATGTGGGGTAGGCTGGAAGTTGTGAGGACAGACCTACTCCCAAGTCTGAATTATTTGGCCTATATTTTTCCGGTACCTTTTTATATGGTAGGAAGTTGGAGAAGCTGTTTTTTTCTTTTCTTTGGAATAACTGTACTGAGATGGTGGCGAGAACACAGAAGTACTGCCATGTGAAGGAGGGAGGGAGGGGGCTTCCTTGTATCCCCTTAAAAATGGATGCAATTTTCCTTTCCTCTTCTGCCCAATTAGCAATACAAGAGGCAGTGCATAATGCAAGGATTTTGGCCCAGTTTTGGCTGGCTTTTCCATTGCGATCTATTAGCTCATGGAGGGCAACAATGCCATGGTCAACAAATAGGCCAGCTTACTATCAGAGAGTGGCAGATTTCATAATCGGGAAACCATGGTGTTTGGAGCAATCTTCGATCTTTCAGCATAGGCAGCTTTACAGTAGATTGAGGGACGAGCTAGTGGCTGGGGCAGAGAAAATTGTCCCGCCATATAAAGTAGATTGGGCCATGTTGCAGCCTACTTATTTGACTGGGTTTTGTAAAGACCTAAATTGGTTGGCCGCGCTGGTTCGGCTGCCTGTGAGGGAGCGACTATACAGACATGGCTCAGGGAGGTCACCAATGTGCCCAGTTGGATGTGGCCAGGACGAAACTGTAGAGCATACCTTATGGTCCTGTCCAGGGGCAGTTACATTCTGGAAGTTAGTGACTATGTGGTGGGAAAGGTGGGGGGGACCGAAAATCACAAGGAATCTAGTACTCTATGGGGAAGGGATGGAAGGCTTTGTAAAGGAAAGAAGAAGAGTAATTTGGGTGGTAGTTTCAGAAGGGAAACATGTACTGTGGGAATGGAGAACTGATTGTTTAAGAAAGCAAATACCTCGTTTGGCATCAGAGACTGTGTTTTTGCGACTGTTGTGTAAAATAGTAACTGAGGTGAAAGCATTTAAATGCTGTTTTGGGGAGGAAAAAACAAAGAGAGTGTGGGGGGGTTGCCAAAAGTCGGAGTGGGGTAAGCGAAAGGGCGAATTTTCTAGCTTGGGTTTGTCTTTCTGCTTTTTTCTTTTCATGGAATATCTATTTTGTGGGTAATGGAATTTTCACCTTTGAAGAACATATAGAATGCTTTGATAAATAAATGTTTATTCTGTCTGTATCTTAAAATGCCACGGTTATACAAAGTTATACAAAGGTCTATTTAGCCTGTTTCTAAGAAGGTATAAGAGCAAAGTAAGAATTTGTTGGATTGATGGTTATACTTTCTGATAGAATGTATATTTTGGTTTAATAAAAAAAAAAAATCTGTTCTTATCAGTTTAATATCTGATACGTCCCCCATCCGGGGACTACATATTAAATGGATTTTTAAATCACAGAGCTGGAGCCGGGGCTTGCTCCGTCCACTCCATGCATCGGCCTGGTATTGCAGTGTCTCCAGGAACTGTGTGCTTTCCCTTTTTGGGGATTGCCATTTATTGTGTCGAATAGCAGAACAAGGAATGAGAGCTGCCATTGCAGATGCTGTGGTTTATTGCAAACTTTTTTCCTGATGTGTCCTCCTGGGGTCTTGGACTTTTCCACTAACGATGCACCCACCTGAGGTCTTGAAATCTTTCACAGACGAGGTGATGCATCGAATCAGGTGTGTTTGTTTAAAGAAAGTCATCTAAAACTGGCGTTGGGAAGCACCGGCCCATGAGCTTGGCAGTTTCCAGGCCAGTAACGGAAGGCACCTGTCCTTCCTTTCCTGGAGGGGGGGCGGAGGGCTAGCCGTTGGTGAGGATGGTAGAGATGCAAATCACACCTCTGGCTGACCGCCTGGGCCTTCATACTTACCTGGCAGGGGAGACACCATGATCAAGAAGGCGGTTCACCCAGGGCGGTTTGTTGTTGGTTGTTCTCAACTCTCTTCTTTTGTTCTGGTTTAGTGTTTACAACAGAACATCATGTCGACCTCCTTGGTGCGAAGGAATACAGCCAGATTCAAGCTTCTGGAAGGATTGGAAATGGATCGTTTGAACTTCAGTAGGAGAATTCTACATACTGAACTTGGTTTTCAACCCTCGCAGCTGGATTATATCTTTGCTTTTCCTGGTAGGAAGATCTTTGAAGTGGTTTTTACCACCTTACCTTCTTATGAACTCTGTGTGAATAGATTTAATTGTAAGAAGAGTATAACCCCATGTCTTCAGAAAATCCATCTGATTCCATTATCTGAAAGAGATATTAGGACTGTGACTGTCTTGATATATTCTGAAAGGATTAAAGTTGAAGATATCACTACTTGGCTTTCCATGCACTGTACCATCTTAAATACCTCCTTGATGACAGATGAGGACGGGATAAAGACTGGAGCATCAAAATTCCAAGTGCGTTTGAAGAAAGATGCTGAAGGCAATTACCATCACCTGCCCTCACTAATTCAATTAGGTCCAATTAGGGGCTATGTCTTTTATAATGGACAACCTAAAGAATGCAGGAAATGTGGCTCCTTGGACCATATAGCTGCTAATTGTAATATAGACATCTGTAGACATTGTAAAAGCAAGGACCATGGCTCCAAGGACTGCCAGTTGCCAAAGAAATGCAATTTATGTGGGGCAGTTGACCACAGGTTTCCTGACTGCCCGCATGCCTACTCCAATAAAATAAAACAACAAGAGTGTAGAGAAGAGCCAAATTTAGTGGACTTTGAAGGTCTTGAGTATTCCATTAGGAATATTGCTTCCCTTGTTAACCAGCAAGATACTGCCCAGGAAGCTATGAGTCTCAATGAGCAGCTGAAGGCCTTACACCCTCTCTGTCGAAAGAACATCTTCTATCTTCGTCGAGAGCTGCCACTTCTCCCTTGGGCTTTATTGATGATAAAGGAACAAGGGAAGAGGTACAAAGAAACTATTCCTCTGAAGGATCTGAAGTTGGAATAGATGCTGTGATATCAACTCCAGATAAGGAAGCTCAGAAACAAAAAGGAAATATCCTTCTGGAGGTAGCTGAAGCCTTTCCATTGTCTTTATCTCTTCTATCTGGAACTTCAACGTTAGAGTCCCCTCCAGATGATAATAATCAGGATCCCTCGAGTTCTATAGTTCTTCCAACGCAGGAACATGGAGGAGTGACCGATTGGTCTTCCAATTCCACCCCTTTCCTGGATTTTGATGAAATTGACAATTTCTCAACTACTACCCAGATGAAAGAATTGGTATTACCAAAAGATTTATCTCCACGATCTAAGAAAAAGAAAAGGAAAAGGCTGAAGAGCAACTCGGCTTCCCCTACGTAGCCCTCCCTCTCTTAAGATTATGCGTTTATCGGTTACATCTATTAATACCAGAGGTTTAACAGATTTGGTTAAATGCTCCTCTGTGTTTTCCTTTCTATATAATGAGGGCCATGATATCGCCCTCCTTCAAGAGTGCATTTTATCTTACCATTCCAATTATAAATCCCTTCAAGATGGAAATATGGCCATTCCTTATGGTCTGGGGATAATAAGAATAGGTCATCTGGGGTAGGTATTCTTTTTAGAGGTTGGCAATTTGAGATTCAGCAAGTCCAGGAATTAGTTAATGAGAGATTATTTTATGTGGATGTTAAATTAAATGGTATACCCTTTCGTATAATCAATGTATATTGCCCTCCAGATTTACAAGAAAGAAGAGAAATTCTGAAAGATATAGCTTCGATATTAATTTGTTGGCGCGAAGTAATTATGGGAGGAGATTTTAATTGTATAATAGCAAAAGAAGATAGGAAATCAACAAGAACAGTAAAACTCGACTCTAGTTCAGTAGATCTTATAGACATTATTAAGGATTTTAAACTTATAGATGGCTTTAGAGCCCAGAACCCTGACGCTCCCGGATTTACTTGGTCCAATGGATCTTCTTTCTCTCGCATTGACTTCCTTTTCTCCTCACCCACAATTGAGGTAATAGAATCCTCTGTGAAACCCGTATTTTTTTTCCGATCATGCTAAATTAGATTAAGGAATGTTAAATCAATGGAAATCTCTGCAAGAATTATATGATTCAGTTGGTGATTGGTGGCAGGATCTGAAAATAAGAGTTAAGAAGTTTTTTGTAAAGGAAAGTAAGAATTTTACATCCAAAAACAATTACCGCTTCAAGAAATGTCAGAAAGATTTACAAATCTTGTACACTATGTCCCATTCGGGATTTAAGGTAGCAGACCCTGACAGCAAGCAGTTTCGGTCCAGATTCGGCCCACATCTGGCCCGCATGGATTTCATGCGGGCCAGATGTGGGCCGGATCTGGGCCAACACTATGTTGCTGTCTGGGGATGATATTGTAAAACTTAAGAGAGAAATGGCTAAAATAATGGCTTATAAGAACAAGAGTTACATCATAAGGAGTAGAGTTCAGCATTTCGAATCTAATGAAAAATGTACAAGATATTTTTTTAGGAAACTTATTAGCTCTCAAAGTTTGGATTCCTTAAACGTCCAAGAAGATCAAGTAATAATGGGAACGCACAATATAGTATCCCATGTTTTTTCCTTTTATAAGAACTTATATAGTTCCAAAAATAGAGGAAATGATTATATTGTTGACTTCCTTTCTGAGACGGTTGAAAGCACTCAAGACTTTGGAATTGGTGAGGTACACCTTTGTGTGGATGATTTGACTAGAGCAGTACAGAGTATGAGCAATAATAAGTGTCCTGGAGCGGATGGGCTACCTAAGGGTCGGGGCGGCAGTGGCTCAGTGGTTCATGTAGGTTGTCTACAAACCGGAAGGTTGGTGGTTCAATCCCCGGCTCCACCTGACCAAGTGTCGAGGTGTCCTTGAGCAAGACACCTAACCCCAGCTGCTCCCGACGAGCTGGTTGGCGCCTTGTATGGCAGACACCGCCGTCGGTGTGTGAATGTGTGTGTGAATGGGTGAATGTGAGGCAAATTGTAAAGCGCTTTGGATGGCCATGTGGTCTGTTGAAAGCGCTATATAAATGCAGTCCATTTACCATTTACCATTTAAGGAATTTTATATAACCTTTTGGGAAGATTTAAAAGACTCCTTGTTGATGATGTTTATGGAGAGTTTACGCATAGGAAAACTTCCATCCTCCTTAAGAGAAGGTGTTATCTCCTTGATGTTTAAGAAAGGCGATAAACAAGAGATTAAAAATTAGCGCCCCTTGACCTTGTTAGGAGTAGATGTTAAAATTCTTTCTAAGGCACTCTTTTTTAAACTCCAGCCCGAAATGCCTAAGTTTATCGGTAATGACCAAACATGTTGTATTAAGGGGCGATCTCTACAAGATAATTTGGCATTAGCAAGAGATATTTATCTGTTTGCTCAAGATCGCAAACTATCTCTAGCCATTTTGGGACTTGATCTCGAAAAAGCCTTTGACAGTATAGACCATCGTTATCTACATATACTGTTGAGGCGCTTGCGACTCAGTCCATCTTTTTGTGCATGGATCAACCTCCTATAAACCAACTGCCAAAGTAGAGTATTGGTTAACAACTATTTGTCAGACCCCTTTGATATTTGTTCAGGTGTACGACAGGGCTGTAGCTTGTCTCCATTACTATTTGTTTTGGCAGTTGAGCCATTAGCTAGCGCACTAAGGCAGAATCCCGAAATCAAAGGTTTTCCAATTCCAGGTAGCTCAGGCAGAGAAGCTAAGGTTTCACTTTATATGGATGACCTTACTCTCTTTCTTACTGATAACAACTCTATAAAGAAAACGCTGCAAATCTGTGATAGTTTTACTTTGGCTACTGGGGCTAGAATTAATAAAACAAAGACAGAAGTTTTGTATTCTTTCTGGAAAGAACCCAAATTAAATCTGGGGTTTAAAAATCAGTAAGAATCTATTAAGATTTTGGGACTGTTTTTTTGGGAAAGATATGGATAAGAGAAATTGGGATTTGAGACTTAATAAGATAAGATGGAAACTAAAACAATGGGATGAGCGAGATCTTACGTTGAGAGGGAAAGTGTTGGTAATAAATGCCGAGATCTTGGCCTCTCTTACCTTTTTGGCCTCAACCTTTCCAGCACCGATACACTTTATAAGAGCTATCAGGAAGATCTTATTTAGTTTCTTTTGGAGCTCACAACACGAAAAAATGAGACGAGAGATACTGTATAAGCCACTAGATAAACGAGGGCTAGCAGTGCCAGACTTGGGAGCTAAACTGGAGTCTATGTTCTTGATGCCCATTCTAAAAGACTGTTTGTCTGAGAATCCGGGAATTTTATGGCATTGCTTTGCCAAGTTTTGGGTAGGTCAACAGGTAGCTAACGCCTGGAAAATGAGGCTTCCACAAAATACTCCTCACGCTGAATATAGGCCAAAAATATACGATAGAGTGTTACCCCTTTTAAGGAAAGCGAAAGTCTCTCATATTCCTTGTGAGAAAATAAATTGTGTAATTATTCAAGGTATTTTAAGCCCAGGATTAGAGAGGATCACCCCAGTGGGAACACTAACCGAATATGATTGTATTACAGTTTGGAAGAATGTAAACAATGAGTTTTTGTTTAACTCTCACAAAGACATTGCTTGGCAAGTGGTTCATCAATGCTTACCTACTCGGGTGTTTCTGGAAAAAAGGAGATGTACAAAGAGCCCACAATGTCCTAAGTTTAAATGTGAAGAAGACGAGTCTATCAGTCATTTATTTTGGTCTTGTAAATACGCTAGAGATGTCTGGTCTTTGGTACAAGAATGGATGGCTAAGTTTTACAGAGTACCAACTGAATTGGACCTTTTGTATGGTGAGTTGAACAGTGTGGGATATGGAAGGCAAGGAATATTTCTTGTTTTAAGGGATATGACATACCAGCGGAAATAGTGGTTTCTTCAAGCCTGGTCGCTATCCGCGACTATGTGTTAAGAGACAGGAAAACCCTCTCCTTTACGGAAATACTTAAGAAATGGAAATGTCCGATAAATTCTCAGATTCTCTTTTACCTTTGGGATGAAATGGAGGAATGAACTTTTAAAGGTCATTGACTCTATCCCCGTTTTGGCCCTTGTCCCATTTATGATGTTATAATTAACTATTGTATGAGAAGGGATTTATATATCTATATATATTAATATTTTAACAATACCTTGGAAAAAAAATAAAAAAAGGAAAAAATTTGAAAATATAAAATAAGAGAATAAAAAAATAAAAAAAAGGGTTACAGAATATGATGAATGGATTCAAATACGGGTTTTCTCTCCGTGTTTATTATGATTTGTAAGGAATCCTTCTGATCTGTTAGAAAAAAAAAAAAAAAAAAAGGTTCACCCAGGGCGAAGCTTGTCCATTGCACTCCGGCCATGCTGACCCCTGCGAATTCCCCAAATGCGGGAATCTCGACTGCATAATTTATGGTAGTGGGGGACTGCGTTCACGCTCTCCCTTGAAATTGTTGGTGAAACAAAGCAGAAGAGGTTTTTACAGTTTTTTATTTATTTTCGTTTCAGAATGGGGAGTTCTGTCACATGCGAGGTATGTGTTGTGCGCCTGTGAAACAAAGTCACTTACGCTCTTGAAAAATCAGACCCTGGTGGGTAGTTTAGTTCGAACATAGCGCAGACCTTACTTTGAAAGTAGATTGGACTGCCTGCAGCCTAGCTGTAGCTGTCTCTATGTTGTTTGGTTATCCTTTCTCTCGATTCGTATTAATTTTGTTGTCGCTTACAGCGCCACCTAGTGGCCTGTCGCCGCGCCCTTTTTCACCTGGCCTCGGACTGAGCCCCTGCACAGGTGTACCGATTTGGGTGAAGGGATCTCACTCCTTCCTGGAGTTATAGCCATTCGAGCCACCTCGGACATGCCACCTTAGCACGTTTTGAATGTAAACAATGAGTTTTTGTTTAACTCTCACAAAGACATTGCTTGGCAAGTGGTTCATCAATGCTTACCTACTCGGGTGTTTCTGGAAAAAAGGAGATGTACAAAGAGCCCACAATGTCCTAAGTTTAAATGTGAAGAAGACGAGTCTATCAGTCATTTATTTTGGTCTTGTAAATACGCTAGAGATGTCTGGTCTTTGGTACAAGAATGGATGGCTAAGTTTTACAGAGTACCAACTGAATTGGACCTTTTGTATGGTGAGTTGAACAGTGTGGGATATGGAAGGCAAGGAATATTTCTTGTTTTAAGGGATATGACATACCAGCGGAAATAGTGGTTTCTTCAAGCCTGGTCGCTATCCGCGACTATGTGTTAAGAGACAGGAAAACCCTCTCCTTTACGGAAATACTTAAGAAATGGAAATGTCCGATAAATTCTCAGATTCTCTTTTACCTTTGGGATGAAATGGAGGAATGAACTTTTAAAGGTCATTGACTCTATCCCCGTTTTGGCCCTTGTCCCATTTATGATGTTATAATTAACTATTGTATGAGAAGGGATTTATATATCTATATATATTAATATTTTAACAATACCTTGGAAAAAAATAAAAAAAGGAAAAAATTTGAAAATATAAAATAAGAGAATAAAAAAATAAAAAAAAGGGTTACAGAATATGATGAATGGATTCAAATACGGGTTTTCTCTCCGTGTTTATTATGATTTGTAAGGAATCCTTCTGATCTGTTAGAAAAAAAAAAAAAAAAAAAGGTTCACCCAGGGCGAAGCTTGTCCATTGCACTCCGGCCATGCTGACCCCTGCGAATTCCCCAAATGCGGGAATCTCGACTGCATAATTTATGGTAGTGGGGGACTGCGTTCACGCTCTCCCTTGAAATTGTTGGTGAAACAAAGCAGAAGAGGTTTTTACAGTTTTTTATTTATTTTCGTTTCAGAATGGGGAGTTCTGTCACATGCGAGGTATGTGTTGTGCGCCTGTGAAACAAAGTCACTTACGCTCTTGAAAAATCAGACCCTGGTGGGTAGTTTAGTTCGAACATAGCGCAGACCTTACTTTGAAAGTAGATTGGACTGCCTGCAGCCTAGCTGTAGCTGTCTCTATGTTGTTTGGTTATCCTTTCTCTCGATTCGTATTAATTTTGTTGTCGCTTACAGCGCCACCTAGTGGCCTGTCGCCGCGCCCTTTTTCACCTGGCCTCGGACTGAGCCCCTGCACAGGTGTACCGATTTGGGTGAAGGGATCTCACTCCTTCCTGGAGTTATAGCCATTCGAGCCACCTCGGACATGCCACCTTAGCACGTTTTGAGGTCCCCTCGCCAAGGTGAATGGAAATTTCCACTTTTTTTGGATGATTAATGACAGTCAGACTCCAGAGAAGCTTTCTGTGCTGATTTGGGTGGGACTGGGCCAAATACCTGGCGCTAGGTTGCAAAAGAAGGTTTTCGACAAAATACCCGAAAATTTCGTCGAGCGACGAGCCAATCTGAGACCTATGTCTCGTTCGGCTCGAGCCAAGTATTCCGAGGACATAACGCACGTGGCTCTGCGACGAACCGTTTGGGAGTTACGAGCGATGCCGTACTTTCTGTCAGGCCGATCGGGACGAGGCCCGGTGACGTTGTAGACAGGGGAGGGTACTACCATCCCCCAGCGTTTTTAGGTCTCCCAAAACTTACCAAAGCCGAGATGGGCATCGCCGTGTCCGGCTTCCTCCATGCTGCGTCTTAGCAGCATCGCTTCTCTGCCTTTTGGCTCAGATCAAGTATCTTGTCATTTGGCAGTGTTGCGATCGCCTCTCATAGGTTATAGGGGGTGCTTTTTTATAGCACTTTCCATTTTCCTTTCAAAGAGGTATATTGTATTGTTTTCAGCTGTGTTTTTGTATTTTAATGAATGTTGTATTTTTTGCGATCTCCTTTAGGTGGAAACTCTACCCAAAGATCTTGATTTAAGGTAAGAAAGTTGTTTTTGTTTCTGTTTTCATTGTTTTTCAATTGAGTAGTTTTTTGACGTAGTCTTTTAAGCTGTTGGTGCCTCCAAAATGTCGGCTGCTCATGCGAGAAAGATGGAAAGCTTGTTCAATTGTCTCGTTTGGACTTTTCCCGCAAATTTGTCCAGCAAACCTTGAAATTCAGTCCCCATGATTTAAATTGCATTTTGTCTCTCCCTTTCAGTAAAGGGTTTGATGTTAGTTTTAAATCTGCTAGTTTGTTGAATGACTTCTGGTCTAGGTTTGAAAATGTAAAGACCTACTTTTCCATGTTTAAGGTAGAGAAACTAACAGACAATACCCACAAAATTGTTATTGTCTGAATGTTCAATGAAACCGTTAATGGGGAAGACATATGTACTTGGTTGACATATGTACTTGGAAATACTGCTCTGTGAGGGGACAAGCCATGAAAATGTTAGATGAAGATGGTATCTGGAACTGCTCTTGGAAAATTACCATTAAGCAGTGGGAAGATTCCCAGGGCTTCCAGGGCCTGAAACATCTTCCATCAGTGATTGTGCTTGGAGAATACAGAGGATATATATATTACCAAGGCATGCCCAAACTGTGCCGTAGGTGTGGAGTAGTTGGGCATTTAGTGGAAGCTTGCCAGAAGTCATTTTGTGGGAAATGCAGAGAAATTGGGCATACATTTGATGAATGTCCCAATGGGAGGAGGTGCAATCTTTGTGGAGAGTCTAATCATCCCTACAGGGACTGCCCCAAGTCATTTGCCAACAAGGTTAAAACAAATAAAATGGCCACCAAAGAACAAGAAAGAATGGAGAGAGGGGGGGTGGAGTTAATTTCAAATTTCCCGCCAAATCACATGATTGGAACAGACTAAAATGAGGAGATGGAACTCCACCAATCATTGATTGATAATGAAGGAGAGAAACATGAACAGGGCATAGTGGAGGATACAGAAAAAAGCAAACGAGAACAAGAAAAAGTAGCTAAGGAAATCCTAGAAGAGCAAGAAAAATCCAAAGACAAGGAGGTGAGTAATGATTTTCTAGGTGTTAAACTGACAAGTAAAAAAAGGAATGCTCAATCTCCCATCGAGGAGAAAACAGAGTGGGAATACCGTCCTTTTCCTCTTCTTCAGAGGATCTAAATCGGCTCTTCCCACTCGATTCTCCAAATGAGGTGTCCTTTTTATCAATTGAACTCCAAACATCCACCCCAAGAGCAAACTCAAGGGGGAAGAAGCTTCAATACCCTGATTCTCCGACAATGAGATCAAGGGAAAAGTTTGCTTCACAGGAAACGGATATTCATTGTAAATGATTTTTAGTAAATTTTAATGTTTTTTTAAAATGTCTTATCTGTCATTTTTAATTGTTCTGCTCATGACGTTTACACTCTCTACCCTGAATGTCAGAAGTGTGAGGTCACAATTGAGAGCAAAAATTGTTTTATCCTTCTTACAAACTCAAAAAAGTGACATTTTCCTTTTACAAGAATGTGCCCTACCATTTGAAAAAAACTACAGGAGATGGAAAGAGCAATGGGGCCATTTACCATCGGTGTGGAGTGGATCCAACTATAACCGGGCAGACGGAATTGCAATTTTAATAAAAAATACTTATATTCTGGTGAAGGGGAGCACAGTAGTAAGAGACGGTCGAGCACTTTTAGTAAATTTGTCTTTTTTAGGACATTAATTTAATGTGTTAAATATTTATGGTTTTACAGATAAGAATGACAGGAATGACCTTTTAGAAGATGTGCACATCCCAGCTTTTAGGAAGGGCTCCAGTCATTTTAGCAGGGGATTTTAATTGCATCATCAGCAAAAATGACAGGAAAGGTGCAGGGGATGATTTTAAAATAGACAAAACATTGGTTCTATTGCAGACTATAATAAGAGATTTTAATTTGACGGACTGTTTTAAAACCATGCATCCTGGAGAACAAGGACTCACCTGGTTTAGTGGTTATGGCACTAGAACCTCCCGTATTGATCACATCTTCACACGGGACCTTATACCAGTAGATGCTAAATTAAGCCCTGTTCTCTTTTCAGATCACACTATGCTTACATGCACCCTTTCACTTCCAATTGGTGTGACAATAGGTAGAGGACTTTGGAGATTGAACTGCTCCCTGTTACAGGATACACATATAGTAAAAGAATTCAGGGAGCAGTATAGTCAATGGCAGACATTAAAAGACTTCTATGACACAAATGCACAGTGGTGGGAAATGGTTAAGGGAAGGACTAAGACTTTTTTTAAATTGGCTGGGAAAAAGGAAAAAGATAAAGAGAAGAGATGCATGGTGGGCCTGCAAAAACGATTGCAGCGTTACTTTACTCTTTGTAACCAAGGTTTTGATTTTAACGAAGATATTCGCCAAGTAAAAAAGACAATGGCAGAACTATCAGATATAAAAAAACAAAAGAATTATTTTACAAAGTAGAGAAAGAGAAATAGAAGAAGGAGAAAAATGCACAAGTTATTTCTTTCGTAAAATAGTGAACAGAAGAAGGGCCATGATAGGTTTGAAAAACAAAGAAAATAACCTGGTGACAAGCACACAAAATATGTTAAAAGTGGTGGAAGATTTTTATGAGGAATTATATGGAGAAAAAGATATAAACAACGATATCTTAAAGGAGGTTTTAGAATTAATCAACAAAACAGTAATGGAAAGTACGGATTTGACAAAGGATTTTAACTTAATAGAAATGGAAAAATGTTTAAAACATTTCAAGGAAAGAAAGTCACCTGGAGAGGATGGCCTCCCACTCGAGTTTTACAAAACATTCTGGGATATTTTAGCACATGACCTTTTAGCTGTTTTTAATGAATTTTATGACTTGGATAAATTGCCAGATAGTTTTAGGACTGGGACAGTTACACTTTTATATAAGAAAGACGATAGGACTGACTTGAAAAACTGGCAACCAATAACTCTCTTAAATGTAGATTGTCAATTGTTTAGTAAAATTTTAATGGGTCGGATGTCTTCAATTTTGGGGGATCTGATCCACCCGGATAAAACCTGCGCAGTCCCCGGGAGAAAGATCACGGATAGCCTCATTCTGATGAGAGACACCATCTGTTATGCGAGGGACAGAAACATTAGGCTCGCAGTTTTAAATTTAGATTTTGAAAAAGCTTTTGATCGGGTCTCGCACCAGTACTTACTCCATGTACTGCAAAAAATGGGGTTTCCAGGGAAATTCATAGCATGGGTGGGGCTGCTATATAAAGAAATAACCAGCAGGATTTTGGTGAATGGGCACTTGACAAAAATAGTAGATGTATGCTGCGGTGTACATCAGGGATGCCCGTTATCTCCCCTCTTGTACGTAGCATGTATCGAGCCCTTAGCGCAAGCTTTGAGAAGGGACACATGGATCAGGGGACTGACTATCCCAGGGACAGGTGGACTGACAGTGAAGACGGTCTAATATATGGATGATGTGAATCTTTTATGCACTGACATTTTATCAATACATAGGACTATGGACCTGACGGACTGGTTTGGGAGGGCATCAGGGGCCAGACTAAACAGGACAAAAACACAAGTACAATTTTTTGGACCATGGGAATCTATAGAAACTGAAAAGATAGAACTTGAAGTAAAAAAGACTGACATAAAAATACTTGGGATAAAAATTGACCAAGATGGAGGTGGGAAAGGAAATTGGCAAAATACAATAAAAAAAAATGGGGTTTTGGCGATTGAGACAAATGACAATAGAAAGCAAGATTTTAATAATTAAATCTGTGATCTTACCTTTGTTTTTAATGCTGTGTTCTGTCTTTCATCCCCCTAGATGGTTCCTTTTAGCAGTGGACCGTGAAATCTTCCGTTTCCTTTGGAGTGGAAAATGGGAGATGAAGAAAGCTCCAAGAAACGGAGGCAAAGGAGTACCAAACTTCTTCTTGTTCATAGGGGCATACTATACTGCCCTACATATAAAATATGCTACAGATACAAACACGACAAGCAAAACAGTTGCAATGAGCCATTTTTGGATGGGCTCTTATCTAAGAGCCCTGAAATTCTTACCTACAGACCATACATTGCCAGTTGCTTTTAAACTACCCCCAGCATATGCCTTTATAAAAACTTTCTTAAAGGGACAATAAGTAACTTTTTAGGTATTTTATTATCTAAAATCAATATTTTTATTCATAAATATGCCCTCAATGGTGTACAAATACCTATGCCAATGTTTAAACTAATCCTCGTAAATGAAGAATTTATTATCTTTATATACATGGGACGGGTAGGTCGACGGAGGCTTCCATGTAGTTCCGCCATCTTGCAAAACTATAATAGCAGAGAGGGACAAAAAGTACTAAGCCAACGCGTTTCCACAACGCGTTTTCGGTCAGAGCCAGAAACGCAGGTGCAGATCAGTGAGAGGCGCTTGAAACTGCACCGGCAAGTTTAAAAGTCTGGATTGCATTCTTATTATGGACCATACATATGCCGCGCCACAGGAAAAGGAAACATCGTCGCCAAAACAGTCAAAAATAGAACGTAAAAGGAAACGTGACCGTAGATTACAGAAAACAAGAGTTAATGTCGGGGAAGCTTTTTCTAGATGGAAAGAGCTAATGCTGGATAAAGATTTCAAAAGAGACACTGAAGTGGCCAGTTTTCTTCTATATTACAATATTTTTTTTTATATCTAACAATGCACATAATTCAGAAAATATAACGAATAAAGAAGACATAACTACTAATTACAATATTTCATGTTTTCCACAGTCAGTAATTCACACTGTAACATTCGTTTGTTTATGGTCATGTTGCTGTTTGTTTGAAATAACACACCTGTTCACCTGAAGGAAAACTCGACGAAGTGCTATTAGAAGACATCCCGTCAAAGCTTTTTGGTACATATCGCCTACCGTAGATGCAACGCGCATTTGAAAAAGCGAGGCGCTGGAGAGCAAAATTAGTTTGAATGCAAAATACAATTTCACCACTAGATGGGAGTAATTCCTACTTAGTGTCCCTTTAAAGAAGTTTCTTTTAGAACAACAAGATATAAAAATGTTGACAAATCACCGCCTTCTTCTCTCCCTTGTGCAGGAACCATGGGCTCACCCTCAGTGAAGCCCAAACTATCTGGAAAAATGTGTCCCTCCCAGCCCTTCGGAATAGACACCGGGATCTGGCCTGGATGGCAGCCCATGAGATCCTCCCGGTCAAGGCTGTGATGCATTCCCGGGGCATGGCAAAGATTTATACGTGTCCAAAGCCCGGGTGTGGTGCGCCTGAGACTGTGAGGCACGCGCTCTGGGAATGCAGTGCTGCAAGGGACCTGTGGGCAAAAGCTGGTCCCCTGCAATTCCCGTACCTGCCAGCAGGGGGGGGGTTCTGGACTATTGGACCATAATAGGATTGGTGAGCCAGAGAGACCTGTCAGCAGAAACTTATACTAACCGTTGGCTCATCATAAATTGTATTAAAGATGCTATTTGGACCTCCAGAAACCTGCTGGTAGGGAAGCACATGCAGGTGTCCCTACACACCACCCAACAGCTGGCAAAATTCAGGCAGCAGGAGTACGCCTCATGTTGCCTTTCGGACGAAGGGGCCAGAGCTTCAGCAGAAAAGGTCCCTGCAGCCACAATCAATCAATCACCTTTATTTATATAGTGCTTTAAACAAAATACATTGCGTCAAAGCACTGAACAACATTCATTTGGAAAACAGTGTCTCAATAATGCAAAATGATAGTTAAAGGCAGTTCATCATTGAATTCAGTTATGTCATCTCTGTTCAGTTGAAATAGTGTCTGTTTTTATTTGCAATCAAGTCAATGACATCGGTGTAGATGAAGTGACCCCAACTAAGCAAGCCAGAGGCGACAGCGGCAAGGAACCGAAACTCCATCGGTGACAGAATGGAGAAAAAAACCTTGGGAGAAACCAGGCTCAGTTGGGGGGTCAGTTCTCCTTTGACCAGACGAAAACCAGTAGTTCAATTCCAGGCTGCAGCAAAGTCAGATTGTGCAGAAGAATCATCTGTTTCCTGTGGTCTTGTCCTGGTGCTCCTCTGAGACAAGGTCTTTACAGGGGATCTGTATCTGGGGCTCTAGTTCTCCTGGTCTCCGCTGTCTTTCAGGGCAGTAGAGGTCCTTTCTAGGTGCTGATCCACCATCTGGTCTGGATACGTACTGGATCCGGGTGACTGCAGTGACCCTCTGATCTGGACACAGACTGGATCTGGTGGCCACGGTGACCTTGGAACAAGAGAGAAACAGACAAATATTAGCGTAGATGCCATTCTTCTAATGATGTAGAAAGTACGGTGTTATGTGAAGTGTTTCCGGTTTACCTAATTAATGCAGCCTAAAAATCCTTTAACGGATTTGGATATTAAAAGCATATTAGTATGTTATGTGTATGCCAGGTTAAAGAGATGGGTCTTTAATCTAGATTTAAACTGCAAGAGTGTGTCTGCCTCCCGAACAATGTTAGGTAGGTTATTCCAGAGTTTAGGCGCCAAATAGGAAAAGGATCTGCCGCCCGCAGTTGATTTTGATATTCTAGGTATTATCAAATTGCCTGAGTTTTGAGAACGTAGCGGACGTAGAGGAGTATAATGTAAAAGGAGCTCATTCAAATACTGAGGTGCTAAACCATTCAGGGCTTTATAAGTAATAAGCAATATTTTAAAATCTATACGATGTTTGATAGGGAGCCAGTGCAGTGTGGACAGGACCGGGCTAATATGGTCATACTTCCTGGTTCTAGTAAGAACTCTTGCTGCTGCATTTTGGACTAGCTGTAGTTTGTTTACCAAGCGTGCAGAACAACCACCCAATAAAGCATTACAATAGTCTAACCTTGAAGTCATAAATGCATGGATTAACATTTCTGCATTTGACATTGAGAGCATAGGCCGTAATTTAGATATATTTTTGAGATGGAAAAATGCAGTTTTACAAATGCTAGAAACGTGGCTTTCTAAGGAAAGATTGCGATCAAGTAGCACACCTAGGTTCCTAACTGATGACGAAGAATTGACAGAGCAACCATCAAGTCTTAGACAGTGTTCTAGGTTATTACAAGCAGAGTTTTTAGGCCCCATGATTAACACCTCTGTTTTTTCTGAATTTAGCAGTAAGAAATTACTCGTCATCCAATTTTTTATATCGACTATGCATTCCATTAGTTTTTCAAATTGGTGTGTTTCACCAGGCTGCGAGGAAATATAGAGCTGCGTATCATCAGCATAACAGTGAAAGCTAACACCATGTTTCCTGATGATATCTCCCAAGGGTAACATATAAAGCGTGAAGAGTAGCGGCCCTAGTACTGAGCCTTGAGGTACTCCATACTGCACTTGTGATCGATATGATACATCTTCATTCACTGCTACGAACTGATGATGGTCATATAAGTACGATTTAAACCATGCTAATGCACTTCCACTGATGCCAACAAAGGGTTCAAGTCTATGCAAAAGAATGTTGTGGTCAATTGTGTCAAACGCAGCACTAAGATCCAATAAAACTAATAGAGAGATACACCCACGATCAGATGATAAGAGCAGATCATTTGTAACTCTAAGGAGAGCAGTCTCAGTACTATGATACGGTCTAAATCCTGACTGGAAATCCTCACATATACCATTATTCTCTAAGAAGGAATATAATTGTGAGGATACCACCTTTTCTAGTATCTTGGACAGAAAAGGGAGATTCGAGATTGGTCTATAATTAACAAGTTCTCTGGGGTCAAGTTGTGGCTTTTTTATGAGAGGCTTAATAACAGCCAGTTTGAAGGTTTTGGGGACATATCCTAATGACAATGAGGAATTAATAATAGTCAGAAGAGGACCTATGACTTCTGGAAGCACCTCTTTTAAGAGCTTAGATGGTATAGGGTCTAACATACATGTTGTTGGTTTAGATGATTTAACAAGTTTATACAATTCTTCCTCTCCTATAGTAGAGAATGAGTGGAACTGTTCCTCAGGGGGTCTATAGTGCACTGTCTGATGTGATACTGTAGCTGACGGCTGAATGGTTGCAATTTTATCTCTAATAGTATCGATTTTAGAAGTAAAGTAGTTCATAAAGTCATTATTGTTGTGGTGTTGGGAAATGTCAACACTTGTTGAGGCTTTATTTTTCGTTAATTTAGCCACTGTATTGAATAAATACCTGGTGTTATGTTTGTTTTCTTCTAAAAGACAAGAAAAGTAATCAGATTTAGCAGTTTTTAATGCTTTTCTATAGGATATGCTACTTTCCCGCCAAGCAATACGAAATACCTCTAGTTTTGTTTTCCTCCAGCTGCGCTCCATTTTTCAGGCTGCTCTCTTTAGGGTGCGAGTATGCTCATTATACCATGGTGTCAAACTGTTTTCCACAAGCCCTGACTGCCCGTAATTGTAAAGTGGAGCAGCAGTGGCTTGGTTCAAGAGGATCTCCACTGGGGTCATGGAGCCGGGTCCCGGTGTCTCTGTTTCTTGGGGGCTGAAAGGACAGAAAATTCCGCACTTGCTACAATTGTTCTCTTCTTCCATGCACAAGAGTGTCATATAGAAAAAGTTCCCCTATAATTTTTTTAGTATATACTTTCTTTTTTTTTTTCAAAGTTTTTTAAAGTATACATTTTTTTCATGGTCATTTAAAGTGCTTTTTCTGTATTTTAACATAGGGTGTGTTTTGGAGATTCAGGATTTTAGTGGTTTGTTAACCGTCATTTGAATGATTGTTTTTTATTTATTTATTTTTTATTTTTTAATTTTTTTACTCATACCTGCATGTGAACATGTATGTTGTATTTTATATATTATGTGACGTACTGTTGTACCACTTTTGATTAAATATCAATAAAACCAGTCAAAAAAAAAATAATCTGTTCTTATCTGTTCTGATAAGAACAGATTTTTCTTTCAAAAAAGTTTTATTGTCACCATTTACATTTTTTTCCCATTTGCATTTTTACTTTTTCACACACAATTTTCTTTTTAATCACACATTAAAACAAGCAATATAATATATAATAAATACACATGGTAAAATGAAGGAAACAATCATTGTTAAAAAGCATTTGATTAAAACCACAGTGTTTTGCTTGTTTTTAAAAGTCCATGTTTGAGGTGTGTTTAAAAGGTGTGGTCAGTTTCAAAAGTAAAATACAAATTTAAAAAAGCAAACAAGCCTCATATATATATATATATATATATATATATATATATATATATATATATATATATATATATATATATATATTAATAAAACCAATTTCATGATAAAACACAATAAAAACACCAATTAAAAATCATCTGTTGTGCAAGACCGGGGGTGAGTCCTTATCAAGTGGGTCATCACCCCACTCTCCAGAACAGGGACATGAGATGCTACTTTATGGGCTCAGCGGAGATCCCCTCTCCTCCGGCCCGCTGGCCCATTGTTCCCGTAGCCAGAGTGGTGAGGGTGCATCTACGGGCGGCCAGGGTCGGTGCTTGCTCTCTGTGCGACCCCGGCCCCCCCGTCCGAATATCGTCGTCCGGTACCCCTGCAGCATTGATGTTACCTTTAGCTCGCATGCATGGAGGGTTATCGTAACGCGCTTCCCCACCAGCAGGTTTCTGGTGGCCCAGATGGCATCCTTGATGACGTTGAGGGTGAGCCAGAGCGAGATAAATTTCTGTGCCGTCAAGTCCTTCAAGCCCCGGCCCACCCCAAGAATGGCGAGCTGGTACCCGAACTGGGCCCCACCCGCTGGTAGGCACGGGAAATACAGGGGGCCGGTCTTGGCCCACAGGTCCCGCGCAGTGCTGCACTCCCAGAGCAGGTGGTGGACGGTCTCCGGGGAATTGCAGCCGGACCACGGGCAGATGGGGTTTTTGGCCATGCCTCTGGAGTGCATAACCGCCCTGACCGGGAGGATCTCATGAGCCACCATCCACGATAAGTCCTTGTGCCTTTTCTGGAGAGCGGGGTGAGCCGCGTTCCGCCAAACCTGTTTGGCCTCACTTGGTGTGAGGCCCGGAACTGGACTCACCGGTTCCCGGTCCTGCACAACAGAAATGAGAGACTTGTGTTGAGTTAAAATGGTGACATCTTCACTCTCTAAAAGGTACTTCTTTAAAAACTTTTTTATAAAACTGTACTCTTTGGGCAAGTTAAAAGACACTGGGGTTTTCAAGTCCACTGGTAAAATTTTCAGTGTTCGTAGGTAAGACCCCATCCAAAATCGCGCCATTGCAGCCGTCTTGTTTTCTTTGGATGGGGTCGTGGCATAACTAATGTGCAGGGCGGTGAAGCGGCTGCCTAAAAACAGGTGGGGGTCTGGGAGGCCTTTTCCACCGTTCTCTCGCCTTTTCTTGATGGCTTCAGGCGCTCCCACTTGGACCCCCACAGGAAGTAAAACACCACCCTCTCCAGTTTCCCCAGGAACCACCGAGGGGGGCTAAAAACAGAACAGACAAGTAAAATCAGAGGATTAAAAATTAAAACCTTGCCTTCCATTGTCATCTGTCTTAGTCCCCAAAACCTTTTTGGGGGCTAACTAACTAAAGTTTTCCTAACTTTCCCTAACAAGTCAGTCCAGTTTTCCCGTCCACCCCCGTCTTTATCAAATTTAACGCCTAAAATCTTAAAATCGTTGTCTTTAAAAACCAAATCAAGTCCTCCTGTGTCTACGTCTCCCCACGGCCCGAAGAGCTGGGCCTCGGACTTGTTTATATTGAGTTTGGCGCCCGAGGCCCGACCGTACCACTCAGTCAAGTCCAGTCCTCTTCGTATTGATAAAACGTCTGTGGCTAAAAGAGTTACGTCGTCCATATATAAAACACAGGTAGCCGTCATTCCACCCGTCCCAGGAACGTCCAGTCCTTTGATCCATTTGTCCCTTCTCAAGATCTGTGCCAGTGGCTCGATGCAAGCCACATACAGAAGAGGAGATAAAGGACATCCCTGACGGACACCACTGTGTATGTTCACAGCTTTGGAAAGATGCCCATTTATTCGAATTTTGCTGACTATTCCCTTGTACAGCAGTCCCACCCAGGTTATAAACCTCTTTGGAAACCCCATTTTCTCCAGAACCTGGAAGAGGTACTGGTGCGAGACTTGATCAAATGCTTTTTCAAAATGTAAATTTAGGACTACTAGCCGAATATTTCTGTCTCTCGCGTAACAGATGGCGTCTCTAATCAGCACTAGGTTGTCTGTTATCTTTCTTCCGGGCACAGCACAAGCTTGATCCAGGTGGATCATGTCCTCTAAAACAGTCGACATGCGTGTTGCTAAAATCTTACTAAAAAGTTTACAATCAAAATTTAAAAGCGTGATTGGTCGCCAGCTTTTCAAGTCAGTCTTATCTCCTTTCTTATGTAATAATGAAACTATCCCTACTCTAAAACTGTCAGGAAGTCTGTCAAGAGTCTCAAATTATTTAAAAACTGTCAACAGTTCATGTGCTAAAATGTCCCAGAAAATCAGATAAAATTCAAAGGGAAGTTCGTCAATGCCAGAGGACTTCCCTTTTTTAAAATGTTTTAAAGCTTTTTGAATTTCTAAAACTGTAAAATCCTGGGATAAAAGCACATCTGGGCTCTTTACCTTTTTATTTAAAAAGGTTAAAACTTCGTCTAAAACCCCATTGTGAGCCTCTTTTGCACTATATAAATTATTATAAAAGTTTTCAGTTTCATTTAAAATCTCTTTTGTGCCGCTTACTTCCCTCCCGGTAAAAGTCTTCAAAGCAGAGATTGACCGTGTAATAATTTTTTTTTTTTTAAGTATCTTGTGCATTTCTCCCTTCTTCTATTTCTCTTTCTTTACATCTTAAAATAACACCCCTACTCTGAACTTCGAAAAAACTGACATTTCTTTCTTGACTTCTTTTATCTCTTCTGTAAAATCCAATCCACTGTTTAAAAGGTTAAAATATCTCTGCAGTCTTTTTTGCAGCCCATTATGTGTCTTCTTTCCCTGTTCTTTTTCCTTTTCCCTATATTTCTAAAAAACTGTCTTGTCCGGTCCTTAACCACTTCCCACCACTGTGCACGTTTATCACAAAAGTCTTGGAGGGTCTGCCATTGGCTGAACTGCTCCCTATACTCTCTAACCACTTCTTCATCCTCTAATAGGGAACAGTTCAGCTTCCACAGCCCTCCTCCTACCGTCACACCCATGGAAAGTGAAAGGGTGCAAGACAGCATCATGTGGTCAGAAAAAAAGGGAGGGGTCAATGTTGCATCGGTTGGCGGGCAGTCCCTTGTAAAAACATAGTCAATTCGAGAGGCTCTGGTGCCATCACCCCTGAACCAGGTGAAGCCCTCCTCTCTTTGATGCAGTTGTTTAAAAAAGTCAACTAACTTAAAATCCTTGACTAAATTTTGCAATAAAACCGATGTCTTATCAACCTTAAAATCTTCTCCTACTCTCCTACTCTCTTCCTATTCGTTTTGGATAAAACACAGTTAAAATCCCCTGCTACTATTAGGGGAGCCCTGCCTAACATGTGGGGCTGCAGGTCTTCTATAAGCTCATATCTGTCATTTTTTTATGTAAAACCATACACATTAAGAACCTTAAAATCTCTCCCTAAAAAAGTTAGGTTTGCTAAAAGAGCCCGCCCTTCCCTCACCACAGTGCTATCCTTCACCATGATGTTTGAATTGTTGATTAAAATAGTGACACCGTCATTCTTGTTGAAGTTGGAGCCACACCATATTGAGGGCCCCATGGTCCACATCTCCTCCAACTTTCTGTAACTATTTAAAAAGGGCAGAGCACACTCTTGCAGTAAAAACAAATCTGACTTAAAACACTTTAAAAAGGATAAAATGCTCTGTTCTCGTAAGGTGGACCTTACACTTCTTACATTAATGGTAGAGATAATGGTGAGGGCCATGAGCAGTATGGTTAAAACAGTATGAGACATTTAAACAGAAGACAAAAAGACTACAAAAATATACTTAAAATCATGTTTTATCTTGTTTCACCTGCCCTTCCTTTCTCCCAGATGAACTGGGTCCTGGAGAGCAGGTGCTCGACGCCTCGGATGCTACAGAGAAACCCTCTTGTAACTCCCTAGGCGACGATGTTCTTAGCTTGATGTTCAAAAAAGATACCTCATTTGGGGACTCTAGGGGCCACATGCGTTCTTGATCTTCCAAATCGGATCTATCAAGCTGCTGTGCTGCCCTAGCTTTTTTCTCCTCGGTTTCCACCAGAGGAGATCCTGCAGGTCTTTTTTGCCCTTGAGCATTTGGGAGTGAACACTCAAATTCACTCCCACTGGATTCCTGTACCAACTCTGAAACCGTTTGTAGGGAGGAGCTTGTTTCTTCCTCGCTCATTTCTCCTTCTGTGCCTTTTTCCATTTCAAAATTAATACGAATCGAGAGAAAGGACAACCAAACAACATGGAGACAGCTACAGCTAGGCTGCAGTCAGTCCAATCTACTTTCAAAGTAAGGTATGCACTACGTTCGAACTAAACTACCCACCAGGGTCCGATTCTTCAAGAGCGTAAGTGACTTTGTCTCACAGGCGCACAACACATACCTCGCATGTGACAGAACTCCCCATTCTGAAACGAAAATAAATAAAAAACTGTAAAAACCTCTTCTGCTTTGTTTCACCAACAATTTCAGGGGAGAGCGCGAACGCAGTCCACCACTACCATAAATTATGCAGTCGAGATTCCCGCATTTGGGGAATTCGCAGGGGTCAGCATGGCCGGAGTGCAATGGACAAGCCTCGCCCTGGTTGAACCTTTTTTTTCTTTTCTTTTTTTTTTTTTTACTTAAAAAGGCCACTCAAGGCATTTACAAGGAGAAAAAAGGCCACTCAAGGCATTTACAAGGAGAAAAAAGGAAGGAACAGAGCTTAGCGTATAATACATACAATTCCATATTACATAACTCAGTTAACCAATCTTCCATACCTTATTAAAGGGAGAGACATTTTGTATGTTCCAAATCTTATCCATTTCATCAACTGTCATTTTCTGTGCCTCTCTTAC
The DNA here is from genome assembly GCF_003368295.1 of Carassius auratus. Classification (NCBI taxonomy): domain Eukaryota; kingdom Metazoa; phylum Chordata; class Actinopteri; order Cypriniformes; family Cyprinidae; genus Carassius; species Carassius auratus. Next base: position 79,897 of record NW_020526336.1, on the reverse strand, counting down.
AATATAGTAGTAGTAGTAGTAGTAGACAACTTTAATGTCCTCAAAGAGGCAATTTGTTATGCAGTACAGACATATTGACACATAATCCACAACACAAACATTATCCACATGCACAATATCATAAATAAAAAATACAAATAAAAACTACTTCACATATGTTCTCCATTCATACCCCTCCCCATACCTTATTTGATTGGGTTATTGCCATTGGAATGAATGAGTTTTTTGCTCGGTTGGTTCTAACCTTAGGGTATCTATATCTGCCACCAGAAGGGAGAGGCTTGAACTCCACTGAAAGTGGATGGGTTGTGTCCATGCAAACCTTGTCTGCCTTCTGTGCCAATCTCATCAGATATAGTTGGTACAAGTCTACCTGTTGTTTACCAATGATTCTTCCACAGGTTTTAACAATCTTACCCAATTTGTTCCTGTGGGTGATTTTTGAATGTCCATACCAGCATACAATACAGTAGGAGAGAATACTCTCAATAAAATACTTATAAAAAAGAGACAACATTTTGTTATCAACATTAAAATAATTAAGTTTTCTAAGAAAATATAAACGTTGTTGGCCCTTTTTAAAAACGGCATCAGCACACTGATCCCAGGATAACTTACGGTCAATGATAAGACCGAGATATTTATACTCCGTCACCATCTCTATCTCCTCTCCTTTTATCATAGTTGGAGTGGGTGAGGGAGCCTGATGTCTAAAATCAAAGACCAACTCTTTGGTCTTGGACGTATTCAAATGCAACTGGGAGGCTTCACACCAGTCAACAAATTCATGCAACACTGGACCGTGTTCAGTTTCATCTCGCTCCAGTAAACTAATCACAGCAGTATCATCGGCAAATTTAATTATATAACGTCCAGGATAACTACTGCGACAACAGTCAGTGTACAATATATACAATAGTGGTGACAAAACGCTACCCTGTGGTGTCCCAATTGAAGTGAAGCGGACCCCAGATAATGTGTTCCCCACCCTTACTCTTTGTGGCCGCCCACTCAGGAAGTCCAAAATCCATTTAATCCATGTTGTGTTTAGTTGGAAATTGTCTCTAAGTCTGTTTGCTAAAATTTGTGGGTGGATTGTATTGAATGCTGATGAAAAGTCTGCAAATAAAATGCGAGCATGTGTTTTACAACCCTCCAAGTGTGTATACAGATAATTTAAAAGCACCACAATGGCATCGTCCGTCCCCCTCCCAAGTCTATAGGCAAATTGTAGAGGGTCAAGAGCATGTCTACAGGAATTCATGATGTGTGTTTTAATGATCTGCTCAAGTGATTTAACTAAAAGAGAGGTGAGGGCAATAGGCCTGTAATCCTTGGATGAGGATGGATGAGAGACTTTGGGAAGGGGTTTCACAACTGCTGTTTTCCAAAGCAGTGGAACCACCTGGGTGTCTATTGAACGTTGGAAGAGGGAACAAAAAATACCACTTAATTGGGCCGCACAGTACTTCAGCACTCTGCCTCCAATGTTATCCGGCCCCGGGCTTTTTCGTACGTTAGTCCTCTCAAACACTCGCTGGACCATCTCCTTCTTGATAATCAAAGTGCTCTCCATCTCAGCATCGTCCATCACAATCTGTTGCCAGGCAGAAATATTATCATTATAATTTATATCAAAACGGGTAAAATGTTCATTTAAGTTGTTGGCCAAAACAAGGGATGCTGCGGTTTATTATTTGGGTACACCTTGATGATTTTAGTTGGAATGACCGCACCCACACAGAAGTCTATGTAGCCCGAGATAGCATCTGTCTGTTCGTGCAGGTCAGTTGAAGAGTCCTCGAAAATGGTCCAGTTTGTACACTCCAGGCATCCTTTCCACGTCTCTATACTGTCCACATCCCACACCTGAATCTGCTTTTCCACAGGCTTAACCCTTTTCAAAACCTGTTTATAAGTGGGTCTTAGTAGGACAGTGTTGTGATCTGAGCCACCCAGGGGGGGCCTGGCACTAGATGAGTATGCCTTGGGGATGGAGCCATAGCATAAATCGATAATTTTATCTTTTCGTGTTGGACAGTTGACATACTGTGAATAGGTAGACAGAGTTTTTTTGAGGGTACAGTTATTAAAGTCCCCCATTATAAACTTGGGCACATCTGGTGAGATTTTATCCAATTCTTGGGTGATATTAAAAATAATGTCTGCTGCATTATTTATGTCTGCTCTTGGGTGTATATAGACAACAGAAATATTTGTGGGAATTCACGGGGAAGATACGAGGGGCGCATAGAAACTGATAAAAGTTCAATATCTTTAGTGCAAATCTTTTTTCTTACCACAGTTGTTTTGCACCATCTGTCGTTTATCATGACGCACACGCCCCCTCCATGTTCCTTGCCTGTAGCCATGCTGCATCGATCCAAACGTACTAAACTAAATCCTTCAGGACAAACTTCGGAGTCTGGCACAGTATCATTAAGCCAAGTTTCAGAGAAGGCTAAGATACAGGCTTCCCTATATTCATGCAGGTAACGAGTGTTTACTCACAACTCGTCTGCTTTTCTTTTTAGCGATTGGACGTTAGAGAGAATGATAGTTGGAAGCGGCACTTTTGTTTTCCTCTTCTTTAGTCTTTGGCGAAGTCCTCCCCTCTTCCTTCGTTTCCTCTTGTATTCCTTGTCATTGACAGTTCTTTTTATCTCCGTGGGTATGCTTACATCGTTATGATTCCAATAGCCTCCGTAGGCGCTCAGTTTTAAGAGAAAGTCTCTGTTGTAGCGTACATGTGCCTCCGCGTTGCTGGCCGGTTCACTTGCCATGCTGATGACAAACAGTATCGACCCAATTATTAAAGCCAGCTCCCATACGCGACTCATAGTGACTATAATGGTCTGTTAGACAGTACATCTAATGATGGTTTATACCGATAAAGATTACAATGATCGCAACAAACAACTAATCAAACAAACAAAAAGACGAGACAGACCGACTGTTACTGCTGGTCGCCACTGTGCAGCGCCCTCCATGCAGCCCCCTCCATTCTTCTATCTTCTATAGTCACCAATACTTCTTAAGCTCGATTTTACCACTGATTTAATTGGGATCTCATGAGACAAAAAAACACAAACATTTTTAGATTTCCATAATGCTTCTTTAAAGATGTTTATAATTGCCCACCAACGAATCAATTTATTGAAATGAACCTCTTTTAATTCTCCATACCAAATATCTCCCTCGCTTGGTATTCTGTACAAATTTGACAACCATGGTCGTATTTGATTCCATATCCTCTGAGCATATGGACAATCCCACAAACAATATAGTCTCTTCTTCACCACAGTATGTTCTAGGACATAGTATGGTACGAGTACAATTTCTTTTCTTCAAGAAGGCCCGGGTGGGTAAACAATTCTGTATAACTTGCCAAGCGATGTCTTTATGGCAATTAAATAAAAAGTCATTGTTTACATTCCTCCAAACTTTGACACATTCCGATTCAATAAGCTTGCCAACAGGGGTCATTCTAAGTAATAGAGGAGATAACTGTCCTTCTATTAGTGATCTATTCAAATTAACAATTGAAATATTAGCCCAAGATACTTTCTTTATTAAACACAATATTCTATCGTACATAGCTGGTCTAATTTCTGCATGTGGGGTGTTTTGTGGTGTTCTCTTATTCCATAATCTCCTTATTTCTTGGCCTACCCAAAACCTTGCAAAGAAGCTGCTGATATTTATTTCTTCATCATTTAAACAAGCTTTGACTATAGGGAGAAGAATCATGGCATTAAATTTGACTTCAATATCCGGTACTGCTAATCCTCCTATCTCAGTTTTTTTATATAATATTTCACGTTTCAATTTCTCTTGGTTAGAACCCCATAAAAAATGAAACATCATTTTCTTTACTGACTTCAAGAAATGTCTTGGGGCAGGCAAAGTTGCAGCTATATATGTAAGCGATGCTATGATCTCTGCATTAATTATTAATACTTTACCCCTAAGAGTGAGGACTCTTTCTTCCCACTGTTTTATTTTCCAATTTCTTTCTTCCGTATCTTTACACCATACCATTCCTAAAATTTTAATGGCTTTATCTTGATTTTTCAATCCGAAATTTTGTTTAGGTTCTGACCAATTCAGATATAAAATCTCACTTTTACTTCTATTAATCTTCGTGCCAGTTGCTAGCATAAAATGATCACATACCTGTAATGCTTTTTCTACTGATTGATTATTTGTGAGTAAAAGTGTAAGGTCATCCATGTATAGCAATATCTTTGCTTCTTTGCCCAAGCTCCCCGGAATTACTAACCCTTTCAGTTCAGGATTTATTCTAATGGCTTGAGCTAATGGTTCTATAGCTAATACAAATAGCAAAGGAGATAAGCCACAGCCCTGGCGTACTCCTGAACAAACCATAACAGGGGGTGACAGATGGCCATTAACCAAAATACAACTCTGACACTCTGTATATAACAGATTGATCCATCTATACATTGATTTCCCAAGGCCGGAACTATGTAGCACTTTGCGTAGAAATCAATGGTCAATACTGTCAAAGGCCTTTTCTAAGTCTAATCCCAAAACACATAAGGGTATTTTACGTTCTTGAGTATAAATAAAAGAATCTCGTATCAGAGCCAGATTCTGTTGTAACGATCTACCCTTTATCCCACATGTTTGATCATCCCCTTTTAAACTTGTCATAGTAGGTTGGAGACGGAAAAATATCGCTTTGGACAATATTTTTACATCAGTTCCCAACAAGGTTAAAGGGCGCCAATTCTTCAGGTCAGATTTATCCCCTTTCTTAAATCAAACTGAAACAATACCCTCTCTCAAAGTTGGGGGGAGTTTACCTAAATTAAAACTTTATTTAAACATTACCAACATTGTATCTTTCAACTCTTCCCAACACTTGATGTAAAATTCTTTAGGCAAACCATCCATTCCTGGACATTTATTGCCTTTCATACTATTCAGTGCTTTTGTCAAATCTACGGTCGTGAAATCTCTTTCTATATCAATCAGCAGTTCTTCTTCTATATGACTTTCTGACAGAAGATTACGCATAGTTTCCTCATCTATTTCCTTTTCAGAGAACAGAGCTTGATAAAAGGAATGAATGTATGAAATTAGATCTTTTGTTTCGGTTATGATTTCATTATCTTGTTTTTTTAGTTCGTCTATAACCGATCTTGACCGGATCATTTTTTTTAAAGAAATAGCGGGTGCACTTTTCATTGGATTCCATATGTTGTAATCTACTCCTTATCATAAAACTCCTACTCTGTTCAGCATAAATATCTGAAATACTTTTTTTGAGTTTCATGATATCATCAATAACATCAAATCCGGAATGAGCCGGATTTTTAATTCTTGTACCTTCTTTCATAAAGAATTTTCTTGTTTTAATTTTACAATCTTCCTACCATTCGCCTATAGAGATATATAGAGGCTGCAAGCTTTTCCATTGACTCAATTTTTATTTGTAACGACGTACAACCTCCTGATTCAATAATAAGCTGATGTTCAATTTCCAAAACCCCATACCCCTCACTCTTACCCCTTCAAATCCTACCTCAACCTCTATTTTCGCATGATCGGAAAAAAAAGTTGGGTTTATCCCAGAATTCAGTTTTGTAATTTGTGGTGATGTAAAAAGAAAATCAATTCTAGAATAGCTCCGACCATTTGACCAACTATATCCCGGAGTATCTGGGTGTTTAAATCTGAAGGAATCAACTAAACCGAAGTCTTTTACTAATTTAATCAATTCTTGGGAACTCGAGTCCAAACAGGTAGAAGAGAAAGAATTTCGATCCTTCTGACTTAATGGGCAATTGAAGTCTCCTCCTAAAATTAATTCTTTCCCACAAATTAATAAAAGGTATTATTGCTTTCAAAACTTCTTTTCGACCTTCTAGGTCTGTGGGGCAAAATACATGAATCACTCGAAAACAAATATTTTATAATTTTACATCAGCATATATCAATCTCCCATTCACGAACTCTTGTGTTTTAAGAACTGTTAAAGCATTACCTTTAAAAAGAATTGCAACACCCGAAGATTTGTTATTATTATCTCCAGACCAAAAAGACTGACCATATGTCCATCTGTCCTCTAGTTGTTTATAATCTAGTTTAAAACATATATTGCACTCCTGAAGTAAACAAATATCATGATCTGCATTATGTAAATAGGAAAACACAGAATTGCATTTCACTGGGTCCATTATGCCTCTTGTGTTAATAGTTGCTATCGATAGGGGGGCCATGGATGGAAAAAAGGGAGGGTGAGGCAGAGAGCATTAAGGGGGTTCCGTTGTGCTTTTCGGCCTTTTCCTCTTTTTCTTTTTTTCTTGCGTTCCTGGTCTTATGGGAAGCGGCTGTTTGTTCATTTGCATAGTACAAGAAAGGGTAGTCATTTCGTTAAGAGTCGAGGAAAGGGGTCGAATTGGATGACAGAGATGCCCAACTTAATAAGTCCTCTTGGTCTTGGATTCCTGATGGGACATTGGAGGGTGGGGAGGAATCTCTTCCTTCTACCATAGGCTCGCCAGATGAGGAGGAATCCGAAAGAAGAGAAAAGGGGGCGGGAAGAATCTCCAAAGCATCAAGTATTCAATTCAAGTTTATTTGTATAGCGCTTTTTACAAAACAAATCGTTACAAAGCAACTTTACAGAAAATTATGTTTCTACAATATTTAGTAGTAGCTAGTAGTTTGTGCACATTTGACAGGATTTTAGAAAAAATAAAAATAATAATAATACAAGACGTAGTCAGCTAGACGATGAACTATCAATATTATTAATTAAGTTATTATATGATTCAGTCACACATTTAGCAATAATTGTAAGTTCTGTTTGTTGATTCAGGGTTAGCATCATCTGAGGTCCTCTGAGGGTCAGCATCATCTCTTCTCAGGTGTTCTGGATCCAGACTGGAGCTTGTGTAAATCCTAGGCGAAACATAGAAACAAATACAGATATCATTAGCATAGCTGCTGATCCAACAAAGTAAAATTAGTTTAACCCAAGCTAATGAATAAAAATGCACCTTTGATCAGATGCAACTACACTCACAATTAAAAAGATAAATTATTTGAATGCTTGGCGAAAGAGATGTGTTTTTAATCTAGATTTAAACAGAGAGAGTGTGTCTGAACCCCGAACATTATCAGGAAGGCTATTCCAGAGTTTGGGAGCCAAATGTGAGAAAGCTCCATCTCCTTTAGTGGACTTTGCTATCCTAGGAACAACCAAAAGTCCAGCGTTTTGTGACCTTAGGGTGCGTGATGGGTTGTAACGTGGTAGAAGGCTAGTTAGGTACGCAGGAGCTAAACCATTTAGGGCCTTATAGGTAAGTAATGATAATTTGTAACTGATACGGAACTTAATAGGTAGCCAGTGCAGAGACTGTAAAATTGGGGTAATATGATCATACTTTCTTGACCTCGTAAGGACTCTCGCTGCTGCATTTTGGACTACCTGTAGCTTGTTTATTGACGAAGCAGGACAACCACCTAGAAGTGCATTACAATAGTCCAGTCTAGAGGTCATGAATGCATGAACTAGCTTTTCTGCATCAGAAACAGACAACATGTTTCGTAGCTTGGCAATGTTTCTAAGATGGAAGAATGCAGTTTTTGTAACATTGGAAATATGATTTTCAAAAGACAAATTGCTGTCTAATATAACAGCCAGATTTCTGACTGTAGAGGAAGTAACAGTACATCCGTGTAGTTGCATATTGTAATCTACAAGATTCTGTGTAGTGTTTTTTGGCCCAATAATAAGTATCTCTGTCTTATCCGAATTTAATTGGAGAAAATTATTTGTCATCCAATCTTTTACATTTTTAACACACTCTGTTAGCTTAGATAATTGGGAAGTTTCATCTGGTCTCGTTGAGATATATAGCTGAGTATCATCAGCATAACAGTGGAAGCTAATTCCGTATTTTCTAATAATATTACCAAGGGGCAACATGTATATTGAAAATAGAAGGGAACCTAGGACGGATCCTTGTGGCACTCCATATTTTACTGATGATAAATGAGATGACTCCCCATTTAAGTAAACAAAATGGTAGCGATCGGACAGGTAGGATCTAAACCATCTTAGAGCCTGCCCTTGAATACCTATATAGTTTTGTAATCAATCTATGAGTATGTCATGATCTATGGTGTCGAACGCAGCACTAAGATCAAGTAAGACTAGAAATGAGATGCAGCCTTGGTCTGACGCAAGGAGAAGGTCATTTGTAATTTTAACAAGTGCAGTTTCTGTGCTATGGTGGGGCCTAAAACCTGACTGAAATTCTTCATACAGATCATTTTTATGCAGGAAGGTGCTCCATTGAGCAGACACAACTTTTTCTAAAATTTTAGACATAAATGGAAGATTTGAAATAGGCCTATAATTTGCCAGTACACTAGGATCTAGTTTTGGTTTCTTAATAAGAGGCTTGATAACCGCCAGCTTGAATGGTTTTGGGACGTGACCTAACGATAACGACGAGTTTGAGAAGCGGTTCTTCGGCTACAGGTAACAGCTCTTTCAGTAATTTAGTGGGTACAGGATCTAATAAACATGTTGTTGGTTTAGATACAGTGATAAGTTTATTTAGCTCTTCCTGTCCTATGGTTGTAAAGCACTGCAGTTTATCTTTGGGTGCGATGGATGAAACTGAAGTGTTAGATGCTGTAGAATCTACATTGGCTATTGTATTTCTAATGCTATCTATTTTATCAGTGAAGAAATTCATAAAGTCATTACTATTTAACGTTGGTGGAATATTTGAATCAGGTGGCGTCTGGTAATTTGTTAACTTAGCCACTGTGCTAAATAAAAACATTGGATTGTTTTGGTTATTTTCACCGAGTTTGTGTATATGCTCTGCCCTAGCAGTTTTTAGAGCCTGTCTATAGCTGGACATACTGTTTTTCCATGCAATTCTAAAAACTTCTAAGTTAGTTTTTCTCCATTTGCGTTCAAGACTACGAGTTACTTTCTTGAGAGAGTGATTATTACTGTTATACCATGGTACAGTACGTTTTTCTCTAACTTTTTTCAATTTGATCGGGGCAACAGCTTCTAATGTATTAGAGAAAATAGTGCCCATGTTTTGTCTTGTCTGGATGGGGTCAGAGCGTACTTTATGTGGAGTGCTATATATTTGGCTCCTAAAAACAAATAAGGGTCTGGTCCTCCGCTTTTGGGTGCTTTTTTTACTGTTTCTCTTTTTAACCTCTCCCACTTCGACCCCCATAGAAAGTAAAAGATGGCCCGGTCCAGGGATAAGAGAAAGGATCTAGGGGGGAAGAAAACAGGACATAACAATGAAAACAAGGGTAAAATCACTGCTTTTATAATTAAAACTTTTCCTTCCAAAGTCAACTGTCTCTGTACCCAGAATGCCAATTTATTTCCTTACTTTCCCAATTCGTCCCCTTGGAATTATAAGGTTCTATCTGCGTTCTGAGCAGTTTTGAGATATTGAGCTTCAAAGTTTTTGCATTACATATAGGACAATGTATATGGGGAACAAGTTTCTTTCAAACATGAAAATAACAGTGACCCTAAATGTATTCTAAATATACAATATCAAAATCCTCTCAAATTTGTAAATGGAGATTTTTGGAATGGGTCAAATGCAGATAGAACCTTCTAATTCTAAAAAAAAACACTTTTCACTTAGAATTATAAGGTTCTATCTGCCAAAACATTATTTGAACATTAAATATAAACTTAATGTTGTAACAATGTCTCACCATGTGTTAGAAAGTAAAATTGTATCCTTTTTATGAAATTTATTTTATATTTTTAGCACTTCCATGTATTTAGGACATTTCAAATTAAGCAAGGAAGGTCTAAATATTTTGTCGAGTGCAGATGTAAATTTTTAGTAACAATTTGGTGGGTAATTAAACACATTATTGCAGAAATTGTTCCTTTAATTTTTCTTTTGTTTAGACAGAAAGAAGCTACAGTAATATATCTGAGCAGGACTTTATTCCACCTAAAGTGGGCCAGGTAAAATGGCTTTCTCTCTAAATATCAGTATGGCTGAAATAACATGCTAATGTTTATTGTTGTAATTAAGACCCAATCAATTAAATTGTTGACTATTTGACATTTAAGGCTTAATATTGACATTTTAAGACTTTAAAAACTGCAACAAAAAAAAAAAAAAAAAAAAAAAAAAACAGACGTTTCAGCAAATTAATTCATAAAGTTTAATAATCATTGAAAAATGATTCACTGACTATATATAAATCACAAAAAAAATGTCAGACTCATTTTTTTAAACAAACTTATAATACTCTCTGTCTGAGACACTTCTCCCGTTTCTTCTTTTCTGAGTAGCCCCCAGCTCTTTTAATTTGTAAACTGTTAGGTGCAGTCACTGGCTCCGCACTGGTTTGTCTGGTAAGACCCTAGGCCATGCAGCATCTACCTTGTCACCTGCCTGGAGAAAAAAATACATTTGAAAAAATACATATTTAAACATAATATTTAAATAAATTATATATATTTATCATGGTATACCACGGAGTAGCTACACGGTCTACAATCATTCTTTAATCGTTTTAATACTGAGGTAACTGCTTTAATGATCTTTCACATGTTCACATAACGATCATAACTTACTGTAAACGCACTATTTTGAGTAGGATAGGTTCGTTCGTTTTTTCGGTTATTTTTTTTATTGTATTTATTTTTTTATCTTAGTGCTTGCCTCTTAATATATGAACCTATAAAGCTAGCGCTGCTGGCTAGTGTGGTGTCTAACTATGAAAACAATCTTCTCAGCAAGACCTAAAAAAAAAATTAAATAAATAGTGAACTTGCCTGGAATTTGAGCTGCGGTCCTTGACAAGATCGTCAATAAAATTGTAGATCTTTAGGTTTCTTAAAAACTTTATGTTTCGTGCCATAATCCTCACACTGCGATCTAAAGCCGGTGACACGACATATAAAGCTGATCCTGATTGGTCCTCTTCTGTGCATTCGAAGTGCTGATTGGCTCACGCAGATAGAACCTTATAGAGCCAAGTTAGAGTTCGTCTTTGTAGATAGAACCTTTTTGTTTTTTCAATAAAAAGTCCCAAAATGTACACAACTTAAAAAAAACATCACACAATGTAAATAAGTTGTCACAGAATAAGAATATGTGAATTACTCAATTTTGACAAAAATGTCAGATAGAACCTTATAATTCCAAGGGGACGAATTGCCTCATGCCAATTTCCACTCCCACCCCCCACTCGGTAAAATTTAATCCCCAATATTTTTAAATTTGTGTTTTGAATGTTAAAATTTAATCCAGCGATCTTGCTAGGTTCCCATGAACCATAAAACTGTGCCTGAGTTTTGTCTCTGTTCAATTTGGCTCCAGATGCCTTTCCAAACCATTCTGTTAGATCCATAGTCCTCTTTATGGATAAAACATCTGTACACAAAAGATTTACATCGTCCATATATAAAACAGTATTTGCAGTCAGTCCCCCAGTCCCAGGTATGGTCAGTCCATTAATCCATTGATCCCTTCTCAAGACCTGTGCTAGAGGTTCAATGCAAGCCACATATAGAAGAGGAGATAATGAACAGCCCTGACGGACCCCACTGCGTATATTTATCGCTTTTGAAAGATTCCCATTAACCAAGATTCTGCTGGTTATGTCCCTATACAGCAATCCCACCCAAGCTAAAAATCTCCCAGTAAACCCCATTTTTTCCAAAATTTGAAACATGTAATGCTGCGAGACTCAATCGAATGCTTTTTCAAAATCTAAATTTACCACTATCAACCGAATATTTCTGTCTCACGCATAACAGATAGCGTCTCTTATCAGTACGAGGCTGTCCGTGATCTTTCTTCCTGGGACTGCACAGGCTTGATCTGGGTGGATTAGGTCTTCTAAAACTGTTGACATCCGTCCTGTTAAAAGTTTACTAAAAAGTTTACAATCAAAGTTTAAAAGAGTTATGGGCCGCCAATTTTTCAGGTCTGTCTTGTCATCTTTTTTGTGTAATAGTGTCATTGTACCCATCCTAAAACTGTCCGGAAGTCGGTCGAGGTCAAAATCATTAAAAACTGTCTTAAAATGTCCCAAAATGTCAAATAAAATTCTAAAGGAAGACCATCAGCTCCCGGAGACTTACTCCTTTTGAATTTTTTGATACTTTTATTCATCTCCAGAAGGTAAAAATAATTTGTTAAAATACCATTATCTTTTACCGTTTTGTCCACAAAGGTTAAAGTTTCATTTAAAATACTATGATTGCTGTTCTTTTCCTCATACAGCTCCTCATAGAAATTCTCAACTACATTTAAAATGTCTTTTGTATCGGTTTTAATGTCTTCTCTTTTATTTTTCAAACTTACCATCGTTCCCCCTCTGCTAACAATTTTCTTAAAAAAAAAAACCTTGTACATTTTTCTCCCTCCTCTATTTCCTTCTCAGAATAACTCCTCTGCTTTTAACCTCAGCCAATTCCAACATTTCTTTTTTTACATCTTTAATTTCATCACTAAAATCAAAACCTTGATTGTGAAGATAAAAGTAACATTGTAAACGCTTTTGCAGTCCCACCATTCTTCTCTTTTCTTTTTCTTTTTTCTTTTTTCCCACCCAACTAAAAAAACTCTTGGTCCTTGCCTTCACCATCTCCCACCACTGTGCTTGTGAATCAAAAAAATCTTGTAAAGTCTGACATTTTTTATACTGCTCTCTGTATTCTTTCACTACATCCTGATCCTCTAACACTTAGCAGTTTAACTTCCAAAGACCTCTGCCTGTAGTCACACCAGGGGGAAGTGATAGAGTGCAAGAAAGCATAGTGTGGTCGGAAAAGAAAAGGGGGGTTGATCTAGCATCCATTAACAACCAGTCTCTGATAAAAATATAATCAATGCGGGAGGCTCTCTTACCATCACCACTGAACCAGGTGTAGCCCGCATTATTAGGATGCATGGATTTAAAAACGTCCGTCAGTCTAAAATCTGTAGTTATATTTTTCAATAAAATTGTTGTTTTGTCCTCTTTAAAATCCTCGGCTGCCCCTTTCCTCTCTTTCCTCTGTAGGATACAATTAAAATCACCTGCAAAAATCAGGGGCGTCTTGCCTAAAAGATGGGACTGCATATCTTTTAAAAGGCTATACCTGTCATTTTTATCTGGATATCCATAAATATTTAAGACATTAAAAACCCTTCCTAAAAACAACAAATTAAGTAAAATAGCTCGTCTGTCTCTCACCACCGTGCTCCCTTTCACCAGGATTTGAGGATTTTTTATCAAAATGGCCACCCCATCTGCTTTATTATTGTTGGAGCCACTCCAAATGGAGGGTCCGTGTGGCCATTTGTCTTCCCACTTCTTATAATTGGTTAAAAAGGGGAGAGAACACTCTTGCAGTAAAAAAATGTCAGAAGGGACTGTACTTAAAAAGGATAAAATGCTCTGTGCTCATATTTGTGACCATACACTTCTCACATTTAAAGTTGAGATTGTAATTGTCATGAGCAATGATATATAAAAATTTATATAAAACAGAAATCATTTTTATATAAAAGAATAAATAATAAAATGACAGGTAAAACCTTTAGGAACTACAGACATTTATTCATAAGATAAATCAATTTCTTGTATGTCAGGCCCTTCCTTTATTCCTATAAGGGAGGAATCTGGAATTTGTGCCTGGCTAAGCGCAGCTCTGGGAGTGGATGTTTTGAGCTCTATCGACAAGAAAGAAATTTCATTTGCAGTGTTCAAAGGGAACAGTCTGTTCAGGTCACCTGAGGAAGATGACTCTGACATCTGCCCCATACAATCTTTTTTTCCAATTTCTTTCATGAGGGGGGACTGTGCAGCCCTCTTTTTAGTCAACTGAGCACATGGAAAGGAAAAATCCAACTTACATTTTTCCTCTTTTTCTTCTTCTTCTGAACCTTGGTCTTTACTTTCAACAATATCACCTGTTTTTTCTATTTCGTTTCTTTCCGTTTGAAGATTTTCCATTGGGGTTTGGTGTTGCTCCTCCCCCTTACTTTCTCCTTCACCACTCCCCACACTTACCTGAAAATTCTAATATATAGGCTCCGCCTCCTCATTACCACTGGAAATGTTTGTTACAACGGCCCTTTTGTTGGCCTTAAGTCTGTTAGCAAAAGATTTGGGGCAATCCCTGTAGAGATGGTCTATTTCACTACAAAGGTTGCACCTTCTGCCATTGGGACATTCCTCAAAGATGTGCCCAATTTCTCTACACTTTTTACAAAATAACTTCTGGCAAGCTTGGACTAAATGTCCAAATTCTCCACATTTCCGGCAGATCTTGGGCATCCCCTGGTAGTGTATGTAGCCTTTGTTTTCTCCAAGGACTATCATTGATGGAAGATGCCTCAGGCCCTGGTGCCCCTGGGGGTCTTCCCACTGTTTAATGGGTACCCTCCAGGAGCAATTCCAGATTCCATCTTCATCTAACACCTTCATAGCCTGGCCTGTAACAGTGCAGTATCTCCCAAGCCATATGCAAATGTCCTCTCCATTCACAGTCTCATTGAATATCCTAACTATAACCACCTTACGGGAGTTATCAGTTAACTTCTCAACCTTAAACATGGAGAACTGGGTCTTAATTGTCTCAAACCTTTGCCAGAAATCTGTAAGAAGTGCTGTAGTCTTAAAACTAACATCAAAGCCTTTGTTAAAAGGCAGGGACAGAATACAATTCAAATCCAAAGGATTAAAACCTAGAATTTTTTTAACAAACTTCCTAGAAAAATCCAGTCTAGACAACTCAAAAAGTTTTCCTTCTTTTTCAAGAAACATAAAACGCACACTGTGGTGCCTCCTCAGACCGCCACGTGCAGCCGACATGATGGAGGCACCACTAACTTTAAATAATCCTTAAAAAAAACAAATGTAGAACAAAACGGACTTACCTTGACAATACGTAGAATAGCTCCACACGAGCAGGAAAAATGTACCTCCAAACAGATTAAAGCCTGTACTATCGAAAAGAACAAGCCTAAGGTCTGCCTGGGTGCGATCGCAGCCTTAGCCAAAAGGCCGAGAAGCGATCAGATGGAGCGCTTCACGGATTTGCGTGTCATCCTTTCGCAGGAGCCATGCTAATCTTCTCTTTATAGATCCAATTTTAGTATATGTGCCGCCCGATGGGGGACGTATCAGATATTAAACTGATAAGAACAGATTTTTCTTTCGAAAAAGTTTTATTGTCACCATTTTCATATTTGCATTTTTACTTTTTCACAGACATTTCTTCATTTTCAATCACACCTTATTCTGTTCTGTCATTTAAACATGAGTACATATAATGAATACACATATTTTTTTAAATAAAATATAAACTTGTTAAAACACCAAAAACAGTACATTTAAAACCATCATATGTAACATGTTTTAAAAAAAATAAATAAATCCATGTTTGTGATGTGTTTTAAAAGGTGTTTAACCTTATAAAAAGTAAAAACCACAATTCAAAAATTGCGCATCTTTTTTGTTCAATAAAACCCATTACCTTTGATAAAACACAACAAAAATCCCAGATAAATAGCCTTTAAAAGTCACCTGTTGTGCAAAACCGGGGGTGAGTCCTTATCAAGTTATCCTTCACCCCACTCTCCAGAAGAGGCATGTGAGATGCTTCTTCATGGGCTCAGCGGAGATCCCCTCTCCTCCGGCCCGCTGGCCCGCTGTTCCCGTAGCCAGAGTGGTGAGGGTGCATCTACGGGCAGCCAGGGTCGGTGCCTGCTGGGACCCTCTTCATGAGACCCCCCCCCCCCCTCCCCCCCCAATTTCGTCGTCCAGTACCCCTGCAGCATTGATGATACCTTTAGCTCGCATGCATGGAGGGTTACCATAACGCGCTTCCCTACCAGCAGGTTTCTGGTGGCCCTGATGGCATCCTTGATGACGTTAAGGGTGAGCCAGAGCGAGGTGAAATCCTGTGCCGTCATATCCTTCAAGCCCCGGCCCACCCCAAGGATTGCGAGCTGGTATCCGAACTGGGCCCCACCCGCTGGTAGGCACGGGAAATACAGGGGGCCGGTCTTGGCCCACAGGTCCCGTGCAGCGCCGCACTCCCAGAGCAGGTGGTGGACGGTCTCCGTGGAATTGCAGCCAGAACGAGGGCAGATGGGGTTTTTGGCCATACCTCTGGAGTGCATAACCGCCCTGACCGGGAGGATCTCATGAGCCACCAAACATGATAAATGATTGTGCCTGTTCTGGAGAGCGGGGTGGGCAGCGTTGCTCCAAACTTGTTTAGCCTCACCTAGTGTTTTCAAATCTACAGGTAAAATCTTAAGAGTCCTTAGATAAGACCCCATCCAAAATCGTGCCATGGCAGCCGTCTTGTTCTCGTTGGATGGGGTCACAGCATATTTTATGTGGAGGGCGCTGAAGCGGATGCCTAAAAACAGGTGGGGGTCTGGGAGGCCTTTTCCGCCATTTTCCGGTCTCTTTTTGACCACGTCCCTCTTCAGTCTTTCCCACTTGGACCCCCACAGAAAATAAAAAACCGCCCTCTCTAGGTCCATCAGGATTTCCCTAGGTGGGATAAAAACAGAACAGACAAGTGACATTAGAGGTAAAATAACAGCTTTAAAATGTAAAACCTTGCCCTCGAACGTCAAATGTCGTAGTCCCCAAAACCCCAGTCTTTTCCTAACTTTCCCTAACAAGTCAGTCCAATTTTCCCATCCTCCTCCCTCTTTATCAAAATAGACCCCTACAAATTTTTTTAAATCTGTTTCTTTAAAATCCACGTCCAGTCCACCTCTGCCATTTGTCCCTTCTCAAGATCTGTGCCAGTGGCTCAATGCAAGCCACATACAGAAGAGGAGATAAAGGACATCCCTGACGGACACCACTGCAGATATTTACTGCCTTGGATACATGCCCATTTATTAGAATTTTGCTGACTATTCCCTTGTACAGCAGTCCCGCCCAGGCTATAAACCTCTCTGGAAACCCCATTTTCTCCAGTACCTGAAAAAGGTACTGGTGCGAGACTTGGTCAAATGCTTTTTCAAAATCTAAATTTAGGACTACTAGCCGAATATTTCTGTCTCTCGCATAACAGATGGCGTCTCTAATCAGCACTAGGCTGTCTGTTATCTTTCTTCCGGGCACAGAACAAGCTTGATCCGGGTGAATCACGTCATCTAAAACAGTTGGCATACGTGTTGCTAAAACTTTGCTAAAAAGTTTATAATCAAAATTTAAAAGTGTTATGGGTCTCCAGTTTTTTAAGTCAGTCCGGTCACCTTTTTTGTGAAGTAAAGAAACTATCCCTATTCTAAAACTGTCTGGAAGTCTGTCGAGGGTCTCAAACTCTTTAAAAACTGTCAAAAGCTCTTGTCCTAAAATGTCCCAAAATGACTTCCCCTTTTTAAAACCTCCGAGAGCTTTTTGGGTTTCTAAAATGTTCAAATCTTGGGCTAAAATCTCATTTTGACAGTCGACCCTTTTCTCAACAAAATTTAAAACGTATTTTACAGTATCTGAGTGTACCTTTTTAAAACTATATAAAGCCCCATAAAATTTTTCCACATCCTCTAAAATCTCTTTTGTTGTGTTAACCCTCTGGAGTCTAAGGGTATTTTTGGGGCCTTGAGAAGTTTTGTCATGCCCTGACATTTGTGCTTTTTTCAGTTTCTTATAAATATCTAAATGGGTAAAGTCTAATATAACTGTAATCAGCACAAACTGGGCTATAATAATATGTGAAATGCATGCATGTACATGATAATCTATTTTTGAGAAAAAAAAATGTTATGCATGGTTAGTGAAAAACTAAAAATGTTAAATCACTTGAATAAGGCAATAAAACACATACATAAAATTGGTTGCCGGAAAAGTTGAGAACTGGAGCTTGTAGCCTAGAATTTTTCTTTCTGAATGATGTGAAAATCATCTTGTTTACTCACTCGCAGAAAACAATATATTGATTTAAATTTTCTAAAACACTTTTTGTTGGTAAAAGTCATATGTGAGTAGGCGTCAACTATCATGAATATCATTGTGATTTACACCTGAGAAGACAAAGGCCTGCATAATGAGCTGCAAAATGAGCCTCTCATTCAACTGTGCCACTGAGGGAGGACTTACAAGAAAGAATGTGAGAACAAAATAAAAGTATATAATTTTATGTTTGTAGTTTATTAAGAATATATTTAATTATCCCACAACATAATTTAATATCCACTTGGGGGAGCAGTTAAACAGTTTATTAGGAACAATCAAAGCTGACTTTCAAACAACTTTTTTGGCATCCTTACTTCAGTCACACAATCCTTCAGAAATCCTTTTAACAATCTTATTTTCTACCAAATAAACCCCATTTATTATCATCATCATTATTATTATTATTAATGTTGAAAAGAGCTGATAATATTTTTTTAGGGGGAATAAATCGAAAGAACTGCATTGTTTTTACATTTGTTAGAGTTATCTCTATTTGTCACATTTATATTATTTACATCAAGCTTTTGAATGGTATAGTATTGTATATTGTTATTGAAACTTCATAATGTTTCACTTGATTATACATTTAGTCAGGAATTATAGTTTGGAAAAAGTATTTGGAAAAAGTCTAACTAGTAAAATGTTTACACTTTATGTGAAAACCAGTACAAATAAATAAAAAGAGACTTACTCATGTTTATTATCTCTGTTGAATAAAGTGCTTCATTCTTTTTTCTGAGGAAATCCATTTCTCAAATCCTCAACCACATCACATCTTTTTGGGGTGAATTATGTCTTAGTCCTCTCGTCGCGAAGCAAACAGTAAAATAAAATAAAAACTTGAAGAACAGTCTCGCTGCCTTTGCTTCTGTGTGGGCGTATTCAAGCCGCGCGCTTCAGTTTGAATCTGAATAGCGCGTTCAGCGCGGGGGCGTGGTCACATTAAATATAATGAAGGGAGATATGAAAAACAGACATTGCGTTGTTTTCATATGGATTACTTTATCTCAGAATATTTGTTTTTGGTTAGTTTAAAAGTAGACATTCCAGGCTTTCTATAGATATCTCTCTCATGTCTCTTCTTTGAGTATTCACGGAGTTACAGTTCATTTCAATGAAATGTTTGTACATGACGATCAGCGGAGACAAAGACTGTAGACAGCGCACCTTGTTTGTTATCTTTATTTTATAAGTGCACAGCGTTTTTTTGTTATTATGTCTGTATCCAAAAAACAACTAGACCCTTTACAG
Organism: Carassius auratus; assembly: GCF_003368295.1. NCBI lineage: Eukaryota > Metazoa > Chordata > Actinopteri > Cypriniformes > Cyprinidae > Carassius > Carassius auratus. Next base: position 60,670 of record NW_020526336.1, on the reverse strand, counting down.
ATTCGATTGATGTATTGCTCTTATCTGTACGATTAAAACTGAGAGTGTAATTTAAGTTCTTTTCAGGGTTATCAGGAGAAAATGACTCAAAACGCTTATATGCGTTAATCGACTCGAAAGGGTTAACCTCCCTATCCCCTGTTTTAACCCTGGTTAACCCCCCACCCCTTGTTATTATTTTCTTAAAATAATATCTGGTACACTTTTCCCCTTCTTCCATTTCTCTCTCTTTGCTTCTTAAAAGGACCCCTTTACTTTCTATATTGGCTAAAACTGACATTTCTTTTTTACATCCTGGATTTCATTGTTAAAATCAAAACCATTATTTAAAAGATTAAAATACCTTTGTAGTCTTTTTTGCAACCCCAACATGCATTTCTTTTCCCTACTGTTCTTTTCTTTCCCTATCTTTCTAAAAAACTGTCTCGTCCGGTCCTTTACCATCTCCCACCACTGTGCACGTGTATCATAAAAGTCTTGGAGGGTCTGACATTGGCTGAACTGTTCCCTATATTCTAAAATTACATTCTTGTCTTCCAACAGGGAACAGTTCAGCTTCCACAGCCCTCCCCCTACCGTCACACCCATGGGCAGTGAAAGGGTGCAAGACAGCATCATGTGATCAGAGAAAAAAAGGGGGGTTAATGTAGCATCGGTCGGCGGGCAGTCCCTTGTAAACACGTAGTCGATTCGAGAGGCTTTGGTGCCATCACCACTGAACCAGGTGAAGCCCTCCTCTCTTTGATGCAAAATTTTAAAACAGTCGACTAAGTTAAAATCTCTGACTAAACCCTGCAATAAAACCGACGTTTTGTCCACTCTAAAATCCTCCCCTACCCTTTTCCTGTCTGTTTTAGATAAAACACAATTAAAATCCCCTGCTACCATTAGGGGAGCCTTAACTAGCATGTGGGGTTGCAAGTCTTCTAAAAGCTCATATCTTCCGTTCTTTTCCGTAAAACCATATACATTAAGAACATTAAAATCCCTTTCTAAAAAGGTCAGATTTACTAAAAGTGCCCGGCCTTGCCTCACCACAGTGCTGCCCTTCACCAAGATGTTAGGATTATTAATTAAAACCGCAACTCCGTCGTTTTTGTTAAAATTTGATCCGCTCCATATGGAGGCTCCTGCGGACCATAGCTCTTCCATTTTTGTGTACCTAGTTAAAAAGGGCAGAGAACACTCTTGTAATAAAAACAAATCTGACTTAAAAGATTTTAAAAGGGACAAAATACTCTGTGCTCTAATGGTGGACCTTACACTTCTGACATTGATAGTAGAGATGGTGAGGGCCATGAGCAGTAGGGTTAAAAAGGTATGAGGCATTTAAAACAGAAGACAATAAAAAGTCATATTACATATTGTAGCATTTGTCTTTCCTTTTCCCCAGACGAGCTGGGGTCAGGAGTGCAAATGCCTGTCGCTTCAGAGGCCACAGAGGGAACCTCTTGTGGCTCCTTTGGTGACGATGCTGTTAGCTTAATGTGCAAAAAGGAAACCTCATTGGGGGACTCTAGGGGCCACATGCGCTCCAGATCTACCGAGTCGGAACTATCGAGCTTATATGCTGCCCTAGATTTTTTCTCCTCCGTTACAATCAGAGGAGACCCCGCATGTCTTTTTTGCACCTGAGCATTAGGGAGTGAACACTCGGTCTTACTCCCGGTGGATTCTTCCACCCCATCCGAAACTGTTACTAGTGAGGAATTTGATTCTTCCTCACTTTCCTCTCCTTCCATTACCATTTCCTGTTCCGTTGCCTCTGCCCCTGTGGCCGCCCCACTTCCTCCTTCCTGCCCAATCCCTGAGGCCGGCTGGGAATTTGAAATTCCCGCCAAAACCTCAGGGACCGCCTCCTCTCTCCTTTGTTCCTTCGTTTGTTGCCCATGTGGGGCGGCAATTTTTAGCTTGTTGGCAAAACTTTTAGGGCAGTCTCTGTAGAGATGGTTTGTTTCTCCACAAAGATTGCACCGTCTGCCATTGGTACAATCATCAAAACTGTGACCAATTTCTCTACACTTCCCACAGATTAACTCTTCAATCAATCAATCAATCAATCACCTTTATTTATATAGTGCTTTAAACAAAATACATTGCGCCAAAACACTGAACAACATTCATTTGGAAAACAGTGTCTCAATAATGCAAAATGATAGTTAAAGGCAGTTCATCATTGAATTAAGTTATGTCATCTCTGTTCAGTTGAAATAGTGTCTGTTTTTATTTGCAATCAAGTCAATGATATCGCTGTAGATGAAGTGACCCCAACTAAGCAAGCCAGAGGCGACAGCGGCAAGGAACCGAAACTCCATCAGTGACAGAATGGAGAAAAAAACCTTGGGAGAAACCAGGCTCAGTTGGGGGGACAGTTCTCCTCTGACCAGACAAAACCAGTAGTTCAATTCCAGGCTGCAGCAAAGTCAGATTGTGCAGAAGAATCATCTGTTTCCTGTGGTCTTGTCCTGGTGCTCCTCTGAGACAAGGTCTTTACAGGGGATCTGTATCTGGGGCTCTAGTTGTCCTGGTCTCCGCTGTCTTTCAGGGCAGTAGAGGTCCTTTCTAGGTGCTGATCCACCATCTGGTCTGGATACGTACTGGATCCGGGTGACTGCAGTGACCCTCTGATCTGGACACAGACTGGATCTGGTGGCCACGGTGACCTCGGAACAAGAGAGAAACAGACAAATATTAGCGTAGATGCCATTCTTCTACTAATGATGTAGAAAGTACGGTGTTATGTGAAGTGTTCCGGTTCCAGTTTACCTAATTAATGCAGCCTAAAAATCCTTTAACGGATTTGGATATTAAAAGCATATTAGTATGTTATGTGTATGCCAGGTTAAAGAGATGGGTCTTTAATCTAGATTTAAACTGCAAGAGTGTGTCTGCCTCCCGAACAATGTTAGGTAGGTTATTCCAGAGTTTAGGCGCCAAATAGGAAAAGGATCTGCCGCCCGCAGTTGATTTTGATATTCTAGGTATTATCAAATTGCTTGAGTTTTGATAACGTAGCGGACGTAGAGGAGTATAATGTAAAAGGAGCTCATTCAAATACTGAGGTGCTAAACCATTCAGGGCTTTATAAGTAATAAGCAATATTTTAAAATCTATACGATGTTTGATAGGGAGCCAGTGCAGTGTGGACAGGACCGGGCTAATATGGTCATACTTCCTGGTTCTAGTAAGAACTCTTGCTGCTGCATTTTGGACTAGCTGTAGTTTGTTTACCAAGCGTGCAGAACACACCCAATAAAGCATTACAATAGTCTAACCTTGAAGTCATAAATGCATGGATTAACATTTCTGCATTTGACATTGAGAGCATAGGCCGTAATTTAGATATATTTTTGAGATGGAAAAATGCAGTTTTACAAATGCTAGAAACGTGGCTTTCTAAGGAAAGATTGCGATCAAGTAGCACACCTAGGTTCCTAACTGATGACGAAGAATTGACAGAGCAACCATCAAGTCTTAGACAGTGTTCTAGGTTATTACAAGTAGAGTTTTTAGGCCCTATGATTAACACCTCTGTTTTTTCTGAATTTAGCAGTAAGAAATTACTCGTCATCCAATTTTTTATATCGACTATGCATTCCATTAGTTTTTCAAATTGGTGTGTTTCACCGTGCTGCGAGGAAATATAGAGCTGCGTATCATCAGCATAACAGTGAAAGCTAACACCATGTTTCCTGATGATATCTCCCAAGGGTAACATATAAAGCGTGAAGAGTAGCAGCCCTAGAACTGAGCCTTGAGGTACTCCATACTGCACTTGTGATCGATATGATACATCTTCATTCACTGCTACGAACTGATGGCGGTCATATAAGTACGATTTAAACCATGCTAATGCACTTCCACTGATGCCAACAAAGTGTTCAAGTCTATGCAAAAGAATGTTGTGGTCAATTGTGTCAAACGCAGCACTAAGATCCAATAAAACTAATAGAGAGATACACCCACGATCAGATGATAAGAGCAGATCATTTGTAACTCTAAGGAGAGCAGTTTCAGTACTATGATACGGTCTAAATCCTGACTGGAAATCCTCACATATACCATTTTTCTCTAAGAAGGAATATAATTGTGAGGATACCACCTTTTCTAGTATCTTGGACAGAAAAGGGAGATTCGAGATTGGTCTATAATTAACTAGTTCTCTGGGGTCAAGTTGTGGCTTTTTTATGAGAGGCTTTTGGGGACATATCCTAATGACAATGAGGAATTAATAATAGTCAGAAGAGGACCTATGACTTCTGGAAGCACCTCTTTTAAGAGCTTAGATGGTATAGGGTCTAACATACATGTTGTAAGTTTAGATGATTTAACAAGTTTATACAATTCTTCCTCTCCTATAGTAGAGAATGAGTGGAACTGTTCCTCAGGGGGTCTATAGTGCACTGACTTTGATACTGTAGCTGACAGCTGAATGGTTGCAATTTTATCTCTAATAGTATCGATTTTAGAAGTAAAGTAGTTCATAAAGTCATTACTGCTGTGGTGTTGGGAAATGTCAACACTTGTTGAGGCTTTATTTTTCGTTAATTTAGCCACTGTATTGAATAAATACCTGGGGTTATGGGTTTAATGCTTTTCTGTAGGATATGTTACTTTCCCGCCAAGCAATACGAAATACCTCTAGTTTTGTTTTCCTCCAGCTGCGCTCCATTTTTCGGGCTGCTCTCTTTAGGGTGCGAGTATGCTCATTATACCATGGTGTCAAACTGTTTTCCTTAACCTTTCTTAAGCATAAAGGAGCAACTGTATTTAAAGTGCTAGAAAAGAGAGAGTCCATAGTTTCTGTTACATCATCAAGTTGTTCTGAGGTTTTGGATATGCTAAGGAATTCGGATACATCAGGAAGATAACTTAAAAAGCAGTCTTTTGTGGTAGAAGTGATGGTTCTTCGATACTTGTAACAAGAAGTAGAATTTACAGTTTTGGCTATATGAAGTTTACACAGAACTAAATAATGATCTGAGATATCATCACTTGGCTGAATAATTTCAACACTATCAACATCAATTCCATGTGACAGTATTAAATCTAGAGTATGATTTCGACAATGAGTAGGTCCTAAAACGTGTTGTCTAACACCAATAGAGTTCAGAATGTCTATAAGTGCTGATCCCAATGCATCTTTTTCATTATCGACATGGATATTAAAATCACCAACTATTAAGACTTTATCTGCAGCCAGAACTAACTCGGATGTAAAATCACCAAACTCTTTAATAAAGTCTGTATGGTGCCCTGGTGGCCTGTATACAGTAGCCAGTACAAACATAACAGGGGATTTATCATTAACATTGGTTTCTCTGGATAATGTTATATGAAGCACCATTACTTCAAACGAGTTATACTTGAAGCCTGCCCTCTGAGAAATCCTGAAAACGTTATTATAAATTGAAGCAACTCCTCCCCCTTTGCCTTTTAGACGCAGCTTGTGTTTATAACAATAATCTTGGGGGGTGGACTCATTTAAAATAATGTATTCATCAGGTTTTAGCCAGGTTTCTGTCAAGCAGAGCACATCTATATTATGATCAGTTATCATATTATTTACAAAAAGTGTTTTCGTAGAAATGGATCTGATATTCAATAAGCCAATCCTTTGTTTATCCATACTGCATTTGTTTTTTATTTGTTGAACCTCAATTAAATTGTTAACCTTAACTTGGTTTGGACGTTTTTTTGTATTTTCTAGTTCGTGGAACAGACACAGTCTCTATAGTGTGATATCTAGGTGAAAGAGTCTCTATGTGCTGAGAATTAACTGACCTTTGTGACGGGAGGCAGCTAGCAGACGGTCGGTTTAGCCAGTCTGTCTGCTTCCTGAACTGGGCCCCAGTTAGTCAAGTATAAACACTAAGACTATTTGCCATATTTCTAGACAGAAGAGTGGCGCCACCCCAGGAGGGATGAAGACCATCTCTTTTAAACAGGTCAGGTCTGCCCCAAAAGCTCGTCCAATTGTCTATATAACCTATGTTATTCTGTGGGCACCACTTAGACATCCAGCCATTGAGTGATGACAATCTGCTATGCATCTCGTCACCACGGTAAGCAGGGAGGGGACCAGAGCATATTACAGTGTCTGACATCGTGCTTGCAAGTTCACACACCTCTTTAAAGTTAACTCTTGGCATGCTTCAGCTAGATGACCAAACCTGCCACACTTTCTGCAGAGTTTGGGCATTCCTTGATAATGTATGTAGCCTCTGTTCTCTCCGAGCACAATCATGGAAGGCAGATGTTTCAGGCCCTGGTAGCCCCCAGCGTCTTCCCATTGTTTAATGGAAATTCGCCAGGAGCATGTCCAAATGCCATCTTCATCTAACACTTTGACAGGCTGGCCTCGAACAGTGCAAAATCTACCCAACCAAACACAAATATCATCTCCAGTCACGGTTTCATTGAACATCCTGACAATCACAGTTTTAAGTGTGTTATCAGAAAGTTTCTCAACAGTGAACATGGAGAACTGGGCTTTAACTGATTCAAACCTTTGCCAAAAGTCATTAAGCAGGGAAGCGGTTTTAAAACTAACATCAAATCCTTTGTTCAAGGGCAGAGTCATTAAACAATTCAGGTCGTCAGATTTAAAAGCTAAGGTCTTTTGGATCAGCTTCCTGGAAAAGTCCATACGGGACATTCCCAGGAGCTTCCCCTCACCCTGCCTGAATAAAAAAAGCACGTTGTGGTGCCTCCGCACGCCGGCATGGGCAGCCGACATGATGGAGGCACCAACAGCCTAAAAACTTAAAACAACAATAAATACAACAATAAATAACAAAATAAATAATTAAAAGACCTCACCTTAAAACTTGTTGGAGCCCGAAGCAGCAGAGTTCAATGTACTTCTCGAAGTTGTGTGAATCAAGATATAAAAAGATCTCGAGTCAGGAAATCTCCAAGAGGCGATCGCAGTCTCAACCGTCCGACAAGATACGTGATCTTAGCCAAAAGGCCGAGAAGCGATGCTGCTAAGACGCAGCGGTGAGGAAGCCGGACACGGCGATGCCCATCTCAGCTTTGGTAAGTCTGGGAGACCTAAAAACGCTGGGAGATGGTAGTACCCTCCCCTGTCTACAATGTCACCGGGCCTTGTACCGATCGGCCTGACGGAAAGTACGGAATCGCTCGTAACTTCCAAACGGTTCGTCGCAGAGCCTTATGTCATCGGAATCCTTGGCTCGAGCCGAACGAGACGCAGGTCTCAGATTGGCTCGTCAATCCATTTAATATGTTGTCCCCGGATGGGGGACGTATCAGATATTAAACTGATAAGAACAGATTTTTTTTCTTTCGAAAATGTTTTATTGTCACAATAATCTCTGGTTACATGCACACATTTCTTTTGTTAAAATACATGGTACATTGGTTGCTTTGGAGACTTTTTTTACTTGTTTTTTCTAATGCACAAGACAACTGTTAAATAAGTTGATACAAAAATAAAAACATTTTGTGTGGAGTGTTTGTTTATGTTGTGTGTCTGTAGTGTTAAAAAACAGGGTTATTAAAATCGAAAGACAGGTTTAAAAATGTTCTCTTCTGTTGTACAAAAAGGGTATGTCCTTTAAACAAATAAGAGGTTAAACCATCAGCTAAGTTCCTCAAAAACAGTCCCAGAGACATGACCCTTCAGGGCCCAGAAGAGATCCTCTTAAACCGTGGCACCGCTGCCCCACTTCAGATGTTTGGGGGCATCTACGGGCAGTCAGGGCTCGTGGCTATGGGGTCCTTTCCCATGAAGCTCTGACCCTCCATATCCAAATGGCGACATGCGGTGTACTCCTGCAGCCTTGATTTAGCCAACTTGATGGTGGTGTGGAGGGACCCCTGCATGCGCTTCCCTACCAGTAGGTTCCTGGAGGTCCATATGGTGTCTTTGATGCAGATGATGGTGAGCCATAGCTTAGGGGGTGTTTTTGCTGGCATTTCTTCTTGGCTCACCCCTCCTCTTCCCATTGGGTAGTCTAGGACCCCCCTACTGGCAGGCACGGGGATTGCTGGGGGCCAGCTGTTGCCCACAGGTCCTTCACAGCGCTGCACTCCCATAAGGTGTGCCACACGGTCTTGGGTGAACCACATCCGGGCCGTGGGCAGATGGGGTTCTTTGACATGCCTCGGGAGTGCATCACGGCCCTGACCGGGAGGATCTCATTGGCAGCCATCCAAGCCAAGTCTTGGTGTCGATTGTGAAGAGCTGTGTGTGATACATTCCGCCAAACTTTTTGGGCTTCACCTAGAGTGAGCCCACGCACTGGACACACTTGTTCCCATTCCTGCACAAGAGAGACTATGGAGCGATGATTAGTTAAAATGGTCACACTTTCTTTTTCCAAATTAAATTTCTTTAAGAGCTTCTTTATGTGGGTGTATGCTGGGGGTTGGTCAAAGGCAACCAGCATTGTCAAGTCTATCTGTAAAATGTTTTGAGTTCTTAAGTAGGAGCCCATCCAAAGCCGGGTCATGGCTGCTGTTTTGTCTTGTTTGAATGGGGTTCAGGCATATTTTATATGTAGTGCAGTATAAAAAGCTCCTTAAAACAAGTAGGGGTCTGGCACTCCTTTCCCTCCATTTTGGGATGCTTTCTTCATGGTTGCTCTCTCCCACTTAGACCCCCATAAAAAATAAAACATTGCACGTTCCAGGGATAGAAGAAAGAGTCTGGGGGGAAAGAAAACAGAACACAACAATTAAACCAGGGGTAAAATCACAGCTTTTATGATTAAAACCTTTCCTTCAAATGTCAAACGTCTCAGTCCCCAGAAATCTATTTTTTTCCGCACTTTAACCAACACGTCATGCCAGTTTCCACTCCCTCCCCCATCCCTGTCAAATTTAATGCCCAATATTTTTAACTCTGTCTTTTTAAAAGTAGTGTCCAGTCCAGTAAGCTCACTAGGTTTCCAGGGACCGTAAAACTGTGCCTGTTTTTTATCTCGGTTCAGTCTGGCTCCCGATGCTTTCCCAAACCTGTCTGTCAGGTCTATTGTCCTTTGTGTTGATAAAACGTCAGTACATAAAAGGTTAACTTCATCCATATAAAACGGTCTTTGCAGTCAGTCCTCCTGTCCCGGGCATAGTCAGTCCATTGATCCATTTATCCCTTTTCAATACCTGCGCTACAGGTTCGATGCAAGCCACATACAGGAGAGGAGATAACGGACAGCCCTGATGGACCCCGCTGCGTATATCTATCGCTTTTGAGAGATTCCTGTTAACTAGGATTTTGCTTGTTATATCTTTATACAGCAATCCCACCCAAGCTAAAAACCTCCTGGGAAACCCCATTTTTTCCAAAACTTGAAACAAGTAGTTGTGCGAGACTCGGTCGAATGCTTTTTCAAAGTCTAAATTTAAAACTATCAGCCGAATATTTCGGTCTCTTGCATAATAGATGGCGTCTCTTATCAGTACGAGGCTGTCTGTGATTTACATTTACATTTAATCATTTAGCAGACACTTTTATCCAAAACGACTTACAAATGAGAGCAATAGACGCAGTCAGGTCAACAAGAGAACAACAACAACAATATACAAGTGCCATGACAAGTCTCAGTTAGTCTATTATAGAACCCATAGCCATGTTTTATTTTTTTATATATATAAATGAAAAGACAAGAAAAGGAAAAGTGCTAGTGTTAGTTGGTTAAGTGCAGGCGAAAAAGATGAGTCTTTAGATGTTTCTTGAAAATGAGTAAAGACTCAGCTGTACGAATTGAGATTGGGTGGTCATTCCACCAGCTGGGCACAGTCCAGGAAAAGGTCCGTGAGAGTGATTTTGAACTTCTTTGAGATGGTACCACATGGCGTCCTTCACTTGCAGAGTGCAAACTTCTGGAGGGCACATAAGATTTAACCACTGAGTTTAGGTAAGTTGGTGCCGTGCCAGTGGTCGTCTTGTAGGCTAGCATCAGTACCTTGAATTTGATGCGAGCAGCTACTGGTAGCCAGTGTAACCTGATGAGGAGAGGATTATTTTGGCTCATTGAAGACAACCCTCACTTCTGCATTCTGGATCAACTGTAGAGGCTTGACAGTACATGCAGGAAGGCCCGCCAGGAGAGCATTACAATAGTCCAGTCTGGAGAGAACAAGAGCTTGGACAAGAAGTTGGGTTGCTTGCTCTGACAGGAAGGGTCTAATCTTCCTAATGTTGTATAAGGCAAACCTGCAGGACCGGGTCGTTGTAGCAATGTGGTCTGTGAAGCTTAACTGATGATCCATCAAACGCCTAGGTTTCTAGCTGTCCTCGAAGGAGTAATGGTTGATGAGCCCAGCTGTATAGAGAAGTTGTGATGAAGCAATGGGTTAGCTGGAATCACCAGGAGTTCTGTCTTCGTAAGGTTAAGCTGAAGGTGATGGTCATTCATCCAGCTAGAGATGTCACTCAGACAGGCTGAAATGAGAGCAGCTACCCCATCTGGTTGGAATGAGAAGTAGAGTTGGGTGTCATCAGCGTAGCAGTGATAAGAAAAGTCATGTTTCTGAATGACAGATCCTAATGATGTCATATAGATGGAGAAGAGAAGTGGTCCAAGTACTGAGCCTTGAGGAACCCCAGTAGCAAGGTGTTGTGACTGGGAAACATCACCCCTCCAAGACACACTTAAGGATCTGTCAGAGAGGTAGGACTTAACCCACAGGAGTGTTGTATCAGAGATGCCCATCTTTCTGAGGGTGGACAGGAGAATCTGGTCATTAACAGTGTCAAAAGCAGCAGACAGGTCCAGTAAGATGAGTATCGAAGATTTTGAAGCTGCTCTTGCTAGGCGCAGGGCTTCAGTAACAGAGAGCAGAGCAGTCTCAGTTGAGTGGCCACTTTTGAAGCCAGATTGGTTGCTGTCCAGGAGGTTGTTCTGTACAAGTGTAGTGGGACGTATTGAGGCTCTGTTAATGTGGCCCTGTAATTAAACTAATGTGTTTGGGGTAGTGCGGGTCCAATTACGAGCAGGGTGAACAGTATAAAAAGAGTCTGTAGTCACTACTTGCGTGTGCTTGCCGGTTGAGTGTTGCGTCATTGCCCGTGGTACCGCCCCTTGTTCCTGTAGCGTTTCCGCTTTGAGCTTCGGAATAGTTCGCGACTGTTGGTGGCTCTGGCTCTCACGTTACATGCCTCTTTTGTAGTCCGGTGTCTCATATGCTTGGAGCTGCGGGGATAGCTCGCGGTGTGAGCGTTGAGCGGTGGCTGTTTCCACCTCGCATTCCCCTGCCGCACGGGAATGCGAGGTGGAAACAGCCACCGCTAGTAGCTAGCCTTGATCGAGACTATTATATTTTATATTTATATTGTTTATATTCATATTTATACCTCAATCAATAACTTAGTTATGGATCATGATTATGCTTTGCCTGCACGTTTTGTGAAGTGCAAACGTACGGGTAAAATAAATGACCCGAGAAGGTTTTGGGACAAGATAAGAAACAAGACACGGGTAAATATTGGTGTTGCATTTCCAAGATAGAGTTTCGAGACAAGCTGAAACTACAGAGAGATGCCGAACTCTTTTGCATTCTGATAAACAGATATGCATCCATTCAGCTAACTGTATCTATCTGTATATTTTGTGAAACGATGATGTCTTGTATAAAATGCAGACGGACTAGCTCTCATGTATAGTATAATGTAAATCTACATTTGTTCTATATCTAGCTGGATAAAGTAGCTTCAAATGCAGTTCACTATCTTGTTCGATATCATAGTATAAACGTAATTATAATTATTAACGAAAGGCGACCATGTTTTATTAACATATATTACTACTAGCTAGATGGAATATTGAGTTGATGGGGTCTCATAATTCAAATCTCTCCGTTCGTAAAGACATGATTGTCAAAATACTAAGTTAGAATGAGTGAGGAATGATAGGGAGCGACAAAGCGCGTGTTCCGATGAACAACAACTCCCACGAGCCTACGCTCTTTCCCGATGTCATCAAAGTATGTCTTATGTTATTATTTTGATTGAGTGACCCCTGGTGGCCAAAAATCCCATACTTTACATTTAAAGTACAACATTTCAAAAAGACATTTTCTTGTGACTGCTGCAGTGTAAAAAACTTGTCATGATGAAAATATCTATAAACAATAACGCACACATATTAGCAGAAAGATCTAGCAACAGATGAGGAAAATTTTACTAAAACCGTTCTCTTTAAAGCTTTAAAACAATATGCTAATACGGTTTTATTTTTTTTATTTTTTTACTTTCTTTGTTTTACCACATGTGTAGCTGCATCTTCCTGCTTGATCTGTATATATAATCCATGCATATTATAAAATCATGACGGTTCCAGTCTTTAGGCAGCAGAGTTGCAGATAGTCATGTGCATAGGCTTTTGCTATGATTGTCAATATATCTGGATCTAACGTGATCGTCTGGTATAAAAGGGAAAAAACTTCACAACCAAAGTTTTTGAAGGAAATAGAGGCACATGACTGTGCGATTTTCATTCAATTTTGAGCCGAATTCTGACTCGTGCGACTCCTTTCGGGCCGATCTTCAGCATTTTCATGCGTTATTTGGGGAAGTTGTGGCCTAATGGTTAGAGGGTTGGACTCCCAATCGAAGGATTGTGAGTTCTAGTCTCAGGCCGGACGGAATTGTGGGTGGGGGTAGTGCATGAACAGCTCTCTCTCCACCTTCAATACCACGACTTAGGTGCCCTTGAGCAAGGCATCGAACCCCCAACTGCTCCCCGGGCGCCGCAGCATAAATGGCTGCCCACTGCTCCAGGTGTGTGCTCACAGTGTGTGTGTGTGTTCACTGCTCTGTGTGTGTGCATTTCGGATGGGTTAAATGCAGAGCACAAATTCTGTGTATGGGTCACCATACTTCACTTCATTTGCCGTGCAGTGTTAGTGCAGTGTACATGGGGAAACGAGAGGCGATTAACCTCTCCCGACCGGCAGTCGGTTGGTCGGATGGATTTCTGACATATCAGAAATTTTGGTTGCCTCTCGTGAGGTATCGCACTATTGAAGCAGGGCTACGAACCGATTTCCGTGTTTCCCTCACTGCGCATGGGCGATACCATAAACGAAACCATGGTGACATGGCGTGTGGTGTGGACTGAATTGATGGAGGGAAAACTTGTGGAGTTATGGCAAAGAAAAATAAAAATAAAGAAAAAGGAAGAATACGCCTGCTTACCTCCAATTCGCCTTGCAAAAGGGATAAACCATATTGGCCACGTCTTTCGAGCCACCTGCGCGTCTAGATACGGTGACGCCTTTTTTTTTTTTGGACGTTTCAGCACACAGAATTGCGCATATCACCAAAGCAGTGCGTTTATCCCGGGAAAGCATGTTTATTCTGAAACAGCCACGAACATCCGGGTTCTGTGGGATCCTACGTGTTGATTCGGTTGATTCCCCACGTATAGTGTGAGCAGTCAAATCGCAACTCGACGATTGGACCATACAGTGAGCGCATAAAAATCGTGAGTTTTGGCATTACATCGCATGCGATCTACTTGTTCAGTGTGTTGGTACCTTGCCAAAATCGCAGTGTATGCCCGCGTTAAGGCTGGCTGCTAAATGTTGCTAAATGACGTTGTGAAGTCATTACGCGAAGGATTCCATTTTATGTATTTTTTTATTAGTAAAACTTCAGCACTTCAACAAATTCAGAACAACTGTCATTTTAAGCAGTCTATGCTACTTGTTAATGTGCTACATTCTAAAAGTAATCCATAAAACGGCAACAGTGTACTGTTTTATGAAGGAATTTTCTAAACTGACTTTTCACAAGTGGTCTACCTGTGTTTGTAATTACACATTGCATTGTTTTACAGTCACATAAAATATCTGTACACTTAACACACAATGTCCTTGCAGACAACTATCAGTAGGCTAGCTTTTCCATTTTTTTCTACATATAGTTTTCTTACGTACCTGATCAACGGTTATATATACAAACTAATAACAATGTGTACCATAAATTAAGTTATTATTGAACAATTGCAACTAGCAACTTAGTTTAAATATGATGTGTGCACTGCTAGGCCTACCTCTGTCCATTTCTCTCCACAACAGGTTGATGTGCTGCTTGGCTGGCTAGCTGTTCAATGGTTTCTTAGTTTTGTGTAATTTTAGGGGGAAAAAATGGAAATAGTAGATTAAATACGTAAATTGTACCTGTAATTGTGCAACATTAATGACTATATAAAATAGCAAAATAATAATGAACCAATCATGTTTTTTTCGTGGCCAATTCAGATTGTTATTATTTTTTTAACAAGAATTGGGTGATTATGATGTTTTAAAGCAAATGAAATTAATAGTTTAATTTGCTCTATAACATGATAAAGATGTACCAGTTGTTCATGATTGAAGGGTTAGCAACCATTGTAGCCACAAAAATCCTGTATAGCGCTACATATAAATATGTGCCTACAAGTGTTGAGTACAGTTTTTTCCTACAAACTAATACTTTTATTAGGTTATACATTTTAACCCTCTGGAGTCTAAGGGGATTTTGGGGGCATGGAGAAGTTTTGTCATGCCCTGAAATTTGTGTTTTTTTCAGTTTCTTAGAAATTTCTAAATGGGTCTAATCTCACTGTAATCAGCACAAACTGGGCTTTAATAATATGTGAAATGCATATATGTGCATAATTAAAACTTAATTTATTTTTTTTGCGTTTAAAAAATAAAAAATAAAGAACACATTCAGCAAATGAAAATAGGCGATTAATCCGTTAAAATTTGTTACTCTTGGTTAACAGTAATTATAATTATTTTACTTCAGAACAGAGCCTGGGACTAATCTAGGCTAACCAGGTTTTTTTTTTCTTTTTTCATTGCATCTGAAAATGACTTTGTTCATTACATTCACTTCACGTGCTCTGCTCTGGCGCAGATCAGCCTCCCGCGATGCTCAGCTGTGGACGATTTAAAAATGTTTGATTTAAAGCAGTGGTTCTCAACCCGCGGCCCGTCACAAATTCAAATGCGGCCTGCACCACATGCTGAATAAAAAAAATAAAAAAAAACTTTATCAGTTTGTAAAATTTTATTTTTTACATCAATTAAAAAAAAATATACTAATAATGAAATATACGCTATATGGTAATGTTTTTATGTGAATTTTTTTTCTTCATATATTATTTTCAGACATGAGCAGACCTACTGGCATAAGCATTTAATGAACACATATAAGCGCCCACTTTGGCAGAATTCAATTCAAATAGTCATCAGCAGCCATTAGGTAAATTGCCTTTAATGTAAAATTGTGCATCAGAATGGACACATTTGTTTTTTAAGGGAGAAAAAAAAGAATTTCAAAAAATGCCAGCGAATGAACATGTACAAACTGTGAATAGTCGCAGTATCAGTATTGAAGGAGAAGTGCTGGATTTTCGTTTTTTTTGTTGCGCATCTCACTTGAAGAAGTTCAGGCAAATAGAAACACTATACAATACGTAGCAATCCTTAATTGAAGAAATGTGGCAAAACATCTCATGAGAGAACCTCATATGATTAAATTCAAAAGTGCTTTCCATATTTGGTTCAAAATAGGCTACATTTGTGAACGCACATTTTCTGAAATGTTGCCTGTCAGGTCATGCAAGCCTGCATCTTAAAGCCTCTGTCAAACTTTCTGTGTCCGCAAGTCCGCTATGGACCGCTAGGTAGGCGTGACCTAAAAATCAGCATTGGAGAGTGCGTGCCGAGGCTCTGAGCAGACGACCGCGCGGACAGGTGCGCGTGGTCAGTAGGCTTCAAAAGCAAAATTGCACATGTGCAGGCAGAGTGAAGAAGCTCGTTGCTACTCGAACCTGTGCAATCCGTCAGTAAAAGAATATAAAGACAGTCAGATGTGCAATAATTCTGGGCAATTGCAGAGCTGGCCATCAACCTGTGTATACTTGTTGCATGCACTTGGTCGCCTAATAAGGTTAAGGCCTCATCAGTATAATTAATGAATCTTTGTTGATTATAATAGATATAATTAATCCACTCTGTATTTTTGTTTGGTGTGATCCAAACCAGAATTGACTCAAAACCTCCTTTTATTTCATTTCTTGCCTTGAATTTATTAGGAATTCCTCTTGACTGTCCAATTGAGTCTAAATATACATTGGGGTCTGGCTCGTATCCTCTTTTAGTTCTATTGTCTTCCTTGTTTGTGCTCTGTTCTGTTCACCATTGTGCCATGCTAACTTCTTGAAGTAACCGTACTCTTACACATATACCTTTCCATCCAACTGGTAAAGAAGGCAATAATATTTCACCTCCACAGATCCAAAAGAAATCTGCTATTATTAATGATTGATCTTCATAAATTTGTATTGGAGGTAAGGCTATAGTTTTTTGAATTTCAATTTTTTCAGGTGCTATCTTACTTCCTTTAGTTGTTCTGAATGCTAAAAGTTCTGGAGCTCTAGAAGGAACTCATGATTTCCAAGAATTTTTCTTATCTATATACCAAATAATAGCACATCTTCCTTTGAATTTACCCACATCTTGGGTTCCTTTTGGTTTATGAAAACACTCATATTCTTGTTTATAATCTATGCTATACCATTTTGGAATCTCTACTTTTTGTTTTTCAATTTTTATATTTTGACCTATATCTGAATACTGACACCAGGATCCCCAGAGTGGTCTAAAGAAATAATCTGTTAATTTAGGATTTCCTAAAAATCCAAGGCATTCAGCAATACAATATGGCCTGGTAAAATCTGTTAAATGACAAAAGTTTCTCCCAAATTAGGCACATTTTCGGTAGTCATATGGATTTGGTATGGCTATTACTTTGTTTAACGGAGATTTGGAGCACAGCAAGCAATTTTCTTTTCCTGTTTCTTTAGCTGTAAAGGCTGCCCATTTATACCATTCATTATTTTGGGCTGTATCCCATAATGCATCAATTTGACTAACGTCTTCATCACCTTGAACATCATAATCAATGTCTCTACGATTTTTGATTATCATTGGTTCTGTTGAGTTGATCACATTGTCACTTTTGTTCAAAGGTTGTAAAGTCAATTGAAGGGAAGTCAGGTTGCTTTCTATCGGTTGAGTTTGAGTCTGCATTATGAGATGCATTAGGCATAGGATGGTCTTCAGACATGTTGTCAGACTTATTCTCTGTCCTCTCCAGTTTGTCTGACAGGAGGAAAGAGCTCTCGTCAGTTTGCACTTCATCATAGTCTGCTTTCCTTTCTTTCTGCCTTTCCTGTGGGAACTCTAGTACAATGGTTTAGATGATACCAGGTTGTGCTTCCCTCCACTTGGACTGCTGTTGGAGTAGCTCTCACTACTGTGTAGGGTCCTTCTCTCCTGGGCTCATTCCATTTTCTCCGAAATACCCTCAGATAAACTTGGTCCCCTGGAACAACGGGACAGGCAGTCTCCGATTCCTCACTGGGCTCTTTTCTTTTTTCCTGTAAATAGATAGCTTTATGTATGGCAGTTAGTGTCTTCATATAAGAGCGAAGTTCCATTTGCAATTGTTCTAGAGGCGGTCCTTTATAGGGACCTCTACAATATGGCACAGGCATGGGTCGACCCGTAAGCATTTCATGCGGTGTTAAGTGCGTGTTCCTGTTAGTTTGCATGCGATAGCTCATTAGTGCGAGCGGCAATGCATCAATCCAATTAAGTTTAGTACTTTCACATATTTTGTTTATTTTGGCCTTGATAAATCCATTAACCCTCTCCACTAACCCTTGTGACTGAGGTCTATAAACGCATCCTAGTCTCTGTTTTATTCTTAGTTGTTGCAACACTTGTTTCACAGTTTTTTGTATGAATGCCGACCCATTATCTGAACTTATTTCTGATGGAATTCCAAATCTAGGAATTACCTCTCTTGTTAGAAATTTAATTACTGTGCCTGCTCCTAGATCTGCGGATGTTACCGCCTCCACCCATCTGCTAAACCTGTCTATGATAACAAGCATATATCGTTTGCCTTGTACACGCTTTATCATATCCACATAATCGCATACAAGATGTTTAAAGGGGCCTTCAGGTGTTGGAATATGGCCTATTGGTGTCACTATGCCTTTTCTTACTATTGTATTTAGCACATACTTCACATGTGGACAAAAATCCATCCACCATTGCATATAAATAAGGAGACCAATATCCTTGCTGTTTAACTTTTCTTACTACTTCTCCCCTTGCACAATGGTCAAAACCATGTGCATCTGTAACAAGAATATTCAACAGTGAAGTAGGTACAACAATGTGTCCTTCATGTGTACGCCAGATCTCCTGTGAGTCTTTCTTAGCTCCCCTTTGTTGCCACATTGATTGTTCGTAGGGGCCTGCTTGTTGTTGAATTCGAATAATGTCATCCAATTGAGGATGAGGTTCGATAAGTACAACAGGTGCTAATACTGCTACTTGACACCCTGAAGCTTTTTTAGCTTCTAAATCTGCTGCATTATTTCCTTTAATGACATAAGCTGTGTCCAAATTCAGGGTCTACATCCTTCGGAGGACGCATTTGAAGGATGTAACGTCACAGCGCCGCGACGAAGGCTGTCCAAATTCGTAGGATCCTTCAAATGCGGCCCACAAATGCGTCCTCCTTTTCCCCGAATTGGGAGGATGGGTGTGGTGGATCCTTTCGCGTCCTACCTATCCCATAATTCTTTTCGGCAGGACGAAGCGAGCTGTAGCGGAGTGGGGGAGGAGTATTATTTTCGATGTTTTTTAAAAACTGGCTTTTCAAAAATATATATTTTCAGTGGTTTTCTAGTTAGGCATTTTGTTTTAGCGTTAAGCATTTTTTTTTTTTTCATTTGTAAGTGTATATGTAAAAAAAAAAAAAAATGTTTACTTTCGTAAACTAGCTTCTTCCTTACTGCCTGTGTGAATATCCCCTTACACACAGCTTATTTGTTAGTGATTGAAGCTGTTTTTAACGCTTCTAAGGACGAAAGAGCAGACAGAAGTGTTTATAAAGCTCCGGGGAGAGAACGATGAGCTCTTCACCCGCGTCTTTCTTAGCAGCTGTCACGGTTGCTAGGCGACAGGATATTAGCAACGGTTAAGGGAGGGAACTGAAAGAAGGGTAGGCTGTCCAAATTCACAAACTCCGACTTCCGGTTTTTGCGGTCGTCGGAGGACCCATCCTCCTTCAACCGGGTAGGAAGGATCCTAAGGAGGATGCAGACCCTGAATTTGGACACAGCTATAGTCATTTCCCTTTTTGTGTGCTTGACATTTGATTATTGCTAGTCGTTTTGGTTGCATCATAGCAGAAATCAATTGCCCTATTTGTTCACTATGTTGGATGGGAGTCCCATCGCTCTTTTTGAAACCTCTTTGTTTCCACACTGCTCCGAATAGATGACATACACCATGAGCATACGCTGAATCTGTAAAAATGTTAGCAGTTTGTCCTTTTGCTAACTGACATGCAGTTGTGAGAGCTTTTAATTCTGCTAATTGAGCAGAGCAAGGCTGTACACAATGTTGTGATATCACAGATTCAAATTATTTTTTGATTTTCTTCACTACTGAATATCCTGTATGATTTCCTTCATGATCCCTAAAGCTAGAACCATCTACAAAGTAAGTAACTTCTGCTTCAGTAATAGGTGTTGATTCTAGATCTGGTCGTAATCTAGTAAATGCCAAGGACTCATTCACACACTCATGAGGTTCTCCTACAAAAGCCAAAGGAATTAATTCAGCTGGATTAACTGTATGGCATTTTTTAATGGTAACATCTGGATATGTGAGTAATGAGGAATAGGCTAGAATTCGAGCTTTTGTCAGAACAAATTTCCCTTGTTCTATTAATTCCACAACTTTGTGATGGGTATATATTGTTACTGGATACCCCATAGTTATTGTGGATGCTTTTTCATAAGCATAATACACTGCAGCTAAACCCTGTTGGTAACATGGTGGGTATCCCTGGGCTACATTGTCTAACTTTGTGCTGTAGTATGCTATAGGCTGTTTTTTCCTCCCACTACAGGTCTCTTGCATTAATACAGCTGATGCATAACCATCAACTCTATTTGCCACATATAGATGAAACATTTGATCATATTCTGCCATTCCCAGGGCAGGGGCCTGTTGTAATTCTTTTTTTATTGTTTCAAATGCTAGTAAGGCATCTGTGTTCCATTTTAATCGATTGCTTAAATGTTGTAATCCTGCTTGTTTCATCATTTCTCTCAAAGGCCCTGTCTTTACTGCATAGTCTACTATCCAGTCGGCACTAAAGCCCGTCATTCCTAGAAAAGTCATCATTTGTCCTACTGTCTGATTAAACAGTGTTTTACTTATACCTTCTAACTGAGCTGGAGCTATAGCTCGTGTACCAAATGCAATTAATCTTACCAAGTATTCCACTTGAGGCTGGCAATACTGCAATTTGTTTTTAGACACCTTGTGTCCTCCTTGTACTAATTTGGTCAACACCTTAATTGAGTCTTTGTGACATTGTTCTCGTGAGGTAGAACAGATAATTAAATCATCTGTAAGGGAAACAGGTCAATTTAGCTCAAAGGGAATCATTTAAGATTTTAAAGGGAATTTGAACAGAATCACTGTTTCACGGCTGTTCACGGAGACGCGCCTGCGGTTCAGTGAACGAGCCGTTTAACATCAAATCTGCGCTGGATACTAATATCCAAACTATAGTGAAAACACTAGTTTAAGACATTAACTTGTAAGCACAAAACACAAGATACTTCTCTTTTCAATATGAATAAGGCTTTATTAGATAAATCTAAGACATATAAACTAATCTAACACATAAACGCACGCACACACACATTCACACAAGTTGCAGGAAGGTCGAAAGTTAGGGAAAGATGAGTTTAAGAGAATGGAAATATGTAATCCCAAGTTAACAGCAATACGTTAAATTGCATAGACATGAACAACCATCAATCACGTAATTAGTGCTCGCATTGAGTTCCTCAATGGGGTTAAAATTATATTAGATACACCAGCACAACAAATATCTGGGAATACGTTGCCTTCGTTTGCTGTGAAAGGGACTCCAGTTGAAAGGGGTATCCCGGTGTCGCTGATTGCCTGGAAGTTCAGTTGGCTGAAGTGACGTCTTGGGGAGCCCGTGCTTGGGCGTTGGCTGAAGCTGGAGTTGTGTGGCTGGTTGGAGTTCAAAAGCGCAGACGAGGTCGACTTTACAAAACTTAACTCAGAACACAAAACTCTCAAACGGAAAAGAAAAGAAATAAAGTTTGACGAGACTAGGTTGTGTTCCTTCTCATCGTGGCATAGTAGCAGCAGGCAGGCCGAAGCACGCAGGAACCGCGCTCAAAGAACAATGATGACTAACCGCATGGCTAGATGCTACAAGCTAAAGCTAGGTAGCAAAGCTACAAGCTAAAAGCTAAGAGCAGGCATGACTGATAGCACGAGCAATGCTAGAACTAAAAGCAAGATTTCATGGTGTCCAATGTATTTAAACTTCCTTGTTGGCCACCCCTCAAATGTTGCCTTGACCAATCAGATATGGTCTTGGGGTGGGTATCATAAATCATTTGTTTATCTTACCAAGCATGTGGTTCTTGCCTCACAGGGTCTAATTTTGGACATGATTCCTATAACACGATTATGATATATTTTACAAATAAATGATTGTCAGGACAATATCAAGCAAGAAAATTTGATTACATCAATACTAGACATGACTATGTATCCTATAGTTATCAAAAGACATACACAATAAGTGATTATACATGATAGTCAAATGTGTGGGTTACACATAAATGAATATGGAGTTAAGCAATGGAATGATTCTGTAACAACATTTAGTTTTACAGAATAATTAACTCAAATGATATATAGGGAATTTGAATAATTAATCAGGAATATGATTAATTTATATCTCAGATGACAGTTACATTAAATTTGATTGATTATGAAAAATAGCTCAATTGCCTATACCAATAAATAATCACAGGGCACTGTAACTTACTCATTAATATGTCAATATTCCATTCTTCATACCAATTATTGTGATATCTCTTACTGTAAATTACTGCAAATCAAACAGTGGTATGTCGAGCAAACCACTGTTGACCTATCAATTTTCAATAAAGTTATCACGCCTTATAATTAAAGGAAAAGTATGCTCTGGCCTTGAAAACATTATCCTATCCTTATGATAAATTTAGTTTCTAAATTTAGAGCTTGTAGCTATAGATCAGACATCTCAGTGACTCATAATGTGAGTGGGGTGGAGTCCAAGCCAATCGTCAGTATATGGGTTTTTAATAATTAAACTAGTAATACATCAAACTACAAATCACACAGAGTAAATATGCGTACGACAATACAAACAGTAAGCTTTATACAAGACATAATGGAATCCAAATAAAAGAGAAAGAGAGAGAGAGAGAGAGAGAGAATAGAATGAGATCACATAAGGAGCTCAGGTATGGAAATCATAGTCAGTAACTTTTGGAAGCCAACAACGATCAGATCACAGCAACAATTTAAAGCAGCATTTAAATCTCCATAGAGAAAGTGATACTTGCAAAGTGTCCAATGTGCGTGAGCTGGACATCGGCGCGCGCTGGATCTTTTGAAACCGGCGCACGCTGGAGCACGTGGTCTTTTGTTCTGTCCTCGCGCGGTATTTGAAAGGTTCAACAAACAATGTTCCAGAATTTGTCTTCCTTGCGTGGAGAGGCGAATAGTTGAATAAACTTAATAAAGAAAATAAAAGAAAAGAACGAAAGCTTCCAAAGGAGCCATTAAAATGGCTTTTTCTCTCAGCCCCTGTGCTGAGGGGGGGCTTGCGCTATGAGGGAAGCAACGTTGGTCGCACAGGAAAGGAGCATGTCCGAGAACGGAGAAGGAGAAGAAGAGAGAGGGCGGACCTTGTTCGGTCGTTCTTATGGCTTGAGATGGCCCCGCCTCTTTTCGCGTAAACAGCCAATGAAAGTCCGCGATCTGAAGCGGAGGGAAAAGTTCCTTTGTCTCTGTGCAGACAACCCCCTGATGATCTAGGGCCTGTCCGATTCCATCAGGGATATTTCTAGCAAGTTTGTAATTCAGATTACATACGTTTTTCATTACTTTGCTCTAGATAAATGGGTCTGTCAGAGCATGACGATTAGAACAATACTAAACATAATATATATATGTGATCAAAACATGAAGTTACATTCAAATGCAGAATTACACATATTTAAAGATTTGCTTAACACATGATAACACTGCAGATAGTCCCAATTTATATGGGAAACATCTAAATGTACCAAAAGGGAATACGTAATACATTTATAAAACATAAAAACAAAAAGGTAATGAATTCATTCCATAGAATGCATTGGGGAGAAGATTTGGCTTCTCTCCTATCCTGTTGTCCAGGGAGGTCGTAAAGTTTTACGACCTGCAAAGGTGGGGGTTACATACACATGAATATTTGAGAAAGTTAAAGTGTGGAGAGACATTTCCTAAAGTATAAGATAGCAACTTATACTCTTCACATAACAAGAATTAACCATTTTATGCAACCCATAAACATATTTAAAATACATATTAATAAGGACTTACAAAAGTAAGGAACTTTACGAAAGGTTTCCTTTGTCTCCAGTGTGTTGGAGGAATTTGGGGGGGGGGGGGGGTTTTCAGGTCTCCTTTGAAGCTCGCATGGGCATCGTAAATAATTTAAGTCCAGCCAGGCTGGCGCCAGGCCCAGTGCAAAAAGGGTTTCATTTGGAAAATCTGAATTAAACACATGAATCGATGATCTGCATATCCGTTACATCTTACGTCAGATGAAGTCCCTGTGTGGACATCATCGGACGGCAATCATCAGGATGGGCAGATGACAGGTGAATCGTGATGGTCATGTAACAGGTGGGTCATGATGGCAGGTGGTTCCTGAAGCTGATGATTCAGCTTGATGGGGTTTCGGTGTTGTCTTTGACTTGGCACCCCTTTTCCGGGGATTCCATCGGAGACCTCCAGCCACAGTTGTCGTGAGTTTGGCTGTAGAGGTTTGCATCTCGTTGAGTATCCTGTATAGGATGAAGGTCACGCCAAGAGTCAGGGCGGGACCAATGACAGTGGAGATGCCCCGTGCAGTGTCGGCAGCAGTCCAGGCTAGGACCGCAGATGACTGGTTCAGAATGGGCTGTCGAGACAGTGCTTGGAGGGCTGTGTCGACAGGAGTAATGTCAATGTGTTGGGTGGTACCTTTCAGTGCTTGGTCAAGCAGGTTGGCAT
This sequence comes from Carassius auratus, assembly GCF_003368295.1. Taxonomy (NCBI): domain Eukaryota; kingdom Metazoa; phylum Chordata; class Actinopteri; order Cypriniformes; family Cyprinidae; genus Carassius; species Carassius auratus. Next base: position 36,472 of record NW_020526336.1, on the reverse strand, counting down.
GGGTGGCGGTGTCATGCTGGTCGTAGGTCAGCGTAGCTGAGCGCACAGGAGTGTTGACGAGCCATCTGTTACCCACAATCTCTGCTTGAGTTTCTGTGGCTTGTGTACGAGGCTTGGCTTCGGCAGGGCAGCGCGTATCGCTGACCCAGGGTTGCAGCTCGCAGATTCCTTCAGAGTTGTGTCTGAGGAAGGGTTTGCTAAGGCAGAGATAATGAATGTCTTTGGACAAAGCACACATGTGCATGTTTGGGGCCAAGTACAGCTGTGTGTCGCTGTCGTGGTAGGCCACCACATTTGGAATGTGTGTTTTGGTGTGGGTGTTGCTTTTCCACATCCTAACACTGACAATGTCTTTAGGTCTGTAGACTTGGCTTGACTCGCTGATGGGTTGGTTCAGGAGCACGTTCACTTCTCTCTGTTTGGGGTTGACGTGCCGTAGGAAGGCGCTATCCAGAGAGTTGGCCAGGTGTATTTGTCGCAGGTCAGCTGGCATGGTGATGGCGTAAGACAGCACAGTTAACACAAGGCTTAAGGGTGTCATGTATGGTGGGGTTTTACTCGTGGTTAGGCTGTCATTGGAGGAGCTAACCTCCCACAGCATGTCTGTTGTTAATGCTGTAAACAGCTGAGTCTGGGTAAAGTTCTTCTGGAAGACAGTAAACAGTGGTTTCAAGGAGTTTACAGTATGGTTCGCTGCATTGACACTGGGCATAACAATGTTAAACATTCTGGCGGTAGCAGCGGCTCTAAGCAAAGCTCCCGGGAACTGTTTGGAGCGGTGGTGTGGTGGTGTCCACTTAACTCCATTTGTGTAACAGTCACTTTCTCATGTTGGCTGAACATGTGTTTTACATCGGCCTCACTGTGAGTGAGGGAGTCCTCTCTCCATCGGAACCTTGTACAGCTGTATTCTGTTACAGTGCTGGGGTAGTGTGCCCTGTCATCGGTGGTCAGGAGTCTCAGCGGTTTTCTCGGTGGCAGCTGTCCTCTCTTTGGCTGACAGCACGGCACGGCAAACCACAGCAGCATCCTGGTACAGATAATAGGGAGAGAGAGAGAGAAAGGGGAGAAAGAAACAAACAAGGCCTGTCTTTGGTTGGACAGGACAGTCTCTTTGCTTCGTGGGCGGCGACTGGGTTTAGCTCGCCCTCGCCCATGTTTTGCCACATCTTGCTGCTGGCATGACGCTTGCTTCAGTGTTTTGTCAGTGGCTCTGGTGCTGCGTGGTGCAGCACATGCTGCGTCATGGAAATATATTGGCATTATCCCCCTTTTGCTCCGTGGCATTACAAGCCCTGGCATTGTGATGTCAGACGGTGCACAACCCACAATATTGTTCTGTGCACGCAGCATGGTTTGTGTATCATGTAGTGGTCTGGGGCTTTGGTTGCCAGTGACAGTAGACTGGTTGCCAGGGTGGATGGAGGGGTCTGAGAGGGGGTAAAGCAAAGTCATTATCGAGTTTTCAGAAGCACGAATGTCCGCTATGTTGGTCTGTGTAGACAACGCAGCCAGCGTAAGTGATTCTGAGGTAGGCAGTTTAGCTAGTAAAGTTCTTATGCTGTGTGTAATCACTTCAACCTTGAATGTGGGTGGGTTGGGAGTGACCACAGAATGTTGTTTAGTGTGCCAGTTTTAGCAAGGGTGTGAGTGTGATCTTTAAAGTCCTTGTCTTGACTTGGTAACTTCGAGTGTCCTTTTACCTTCTTCCAGTACACGATCACATTGTGTGTTTTTTGTGATGTTATCACATTGCTGGAACAGGTGTTGGTGTTTGACATGCTTGTTTGCAAGTGTGAGTCCGAGTTCCACACATTCAGGTGAGGATTGGAAGAAACCCAGCGTGTGGTGTAAGGTTTGATCACATTGCAGGTTGAGCCGAACAGCGACCCCTTTGGTGTAAGCTGGTACCACCGTACCCTGTTTGTTGACTAAGGTACAGAGGCATGAACGTGAGCCTGTCGTTAGGGCATTGTACTCATGGCTGGCTGCTGGGGTTCCCGTGACCTCTGCGACCTGACAGTCTGGCTCTAGCAACCTGTGTGGCTGGAGAGAAAAAGGTTCTCGCACTTGAGCAAAGTCTTTTAGCTGTTTGAAGTTCAGAAAAGGGTCAAAGTGTTCTAGCAGGTCTTTGTCAATGAGCAATGCATGAGTGTTCATTGGTGGGACATACATGGGATGTATTAGACTCATCGGAACGATTGTCAGGTGAATGGAAACAACCTGTTCAAACTGGATGTCATTCTGTCTGTACACCTGTACATTCAGTTCATAGTTTTGAGGAGTAAGAGTTCGATCTTGTCTCTTAGCTTCAAATTGGAGTCTTTTGAAAAGGTGAGATGAGATCACCGTCAGGTTTGATCCTGTGTCGATCAGGTCTTTCCTGTTGACTCCTTTTCGGCCCACCCCCTTTTTGACAAGGCTGCCCAGGAATGTTGGCATCAGGGCAGGTGTGACGATCGGTGGGTGGTGAGGACCGGTCTTGTGTAGCTCGCTGCGAAGGCAGGTAGTCAAAACAGCATTTTCTGGTACCTTGTGTTTGTGGTACCTGGTGTGAGGACCTGTGCTGTCTCGTTTAGGGTGTGCAGCTGTTGACTGTGGAGCTTGGGTGTTGTTGTCACTTTGTGCTGTAACAGTTAGCTCTGTGGTCTGTAGATGACAGGCAGTGTTCTGGGTGCTTGGCTCATCTTCCTTGTGAGTTTTCATGTGAAGAAGCACTTTCAGCACCCTCAGGATCTCTGCTGTCTCAGACGTGACTGCACTGTGTTGCCCTCTGCTGGCTTGGAACGGTATTGACTCTCTGTGAAAATGTCTGTGACTGTGGTATTGTAGGGCGCCATCTAGGGTTAACTCCAAGCAGTGCTCAGAGACAGAGACTTTGGGTTTTTTCACAGTCTTTTCACAAATAGTCTTTTGCTTGGTGCAAGCTTTGTGGGTTAAGTTCCGTAACTCTTGTGTAGTCCTGTTACGGGGACACGCTGGGACTCTGAGATGAAAACTCCAACTGGCATGTAGGTTTAGGAGGAACAGAGTTTTTAAGTTGAAATCCTGTTCCATACCTGGTTCGTTGCATGCTCCGAAGTAGGTGTTTCGTAGCTGACTACAGAAAGTCTGTGGGTTTTCAAATCGGCCCTGTTTGAGGTCCATAGCAATAAGGAACCCATGGTCTGAGTTTGGATCAGAGAATTCAAGAATCAAAGTCTGTAGCAGTTGCTTGTAGTATGCTTTGACAGTCTCTGGTTGACGATCCAGAAAGCAATGCACATCACGGCTGGACGTGATTTTTAACAGGTACAATGTGTTCACATCTGTCACGTTGGCGACAGTTTGCAAATGAAAGTCAATGGCTTGTAAAGAAGCATGAACGTCATGTCCTCCTGCAGGATCTGGATTGAATGTAGAGATGCTTCGGGCTAGCTTGTGAAGTTCTCTGTGAGCAGTGCAGGGTTTAGTGACATGCGTTCTCTGGAAGGGTTCTCTTCCCTCCGTTGTTGACAGGTGTTCTTGTAAGCTGGCTAGTGATTTCTTGAGCCGTGAGCTTACACCCCCTTTTTCAGCTCTAGGTTCTTGGCTGAAAGGGTTGGAGTGGGGAGCCAGGAGAAACTTTGTGGTGTGCGTTTCTCCGATCCAGTCACTCTGTAATCTGTGAGATTGTCTCAGTTCTGTGTGAACAGTGTCAAGTTCATCTTGGAGCTTGTCTCTCTGCAGAATAAGCTTGTTGAATTTAGCTCGGGCCGCTTGCAAGTGTGTTTTGCAGGCCCAGGTTTTATAGTCTCTTTCTTTCAGTTCAGTCTCTGCTCTTTTTAGGAGAGCGCCACCTTGCTGGAGTTTTTTGTTGAGGTCTTTTCTGGCTTCTCTCTCCAGCTGTTCTTTTTGATCTGTGTCGAGGCGAAGATCTTGCAGGGCATTGTGAAGTCTTTCAACTCCTTTCTGTAGCTCTGGATCTGTGTCGTCCTCTTTCTCGCGCTGGTTCTGGGTCTCGAGGAGGAGCTGATCAAGATGACTCTGGGTTGGGGCCTGGTCCTTCCAGGCCTCCTCCGCGATGTTGCTCCGTTCACTGAGCCGTGCCTGGGCGACGAGAATGTGAACTAGGCTTCCGAAGATCCTGGCGAGTTCTCTGTAGTAGTCGCTTTTGGTTGGATTGTGTGCCATCAGTTCATCTAGCTCGGTGTCTAGTTGCTCTGGGTGCTGCGGGTTACTGGCGTCCTTGGGCAGGAAGGGGGGTCATCACTGCTTTCAACCATGTCGAGAGGTGGCCCCTGTGGACTGCTGGACTGGATGCCTGGAACATCCTGATTCTCTGTCGGTGAGAGAAGCACAGCACACACACACAAAAAGACCAATGCAAGTTCGTTCTACATTTAACGAGCTATATTCACACGGGCTGTGCCGTTTATGAGAATTTTGGGGCTAACTGATGCAAACAGTCAGACAGTTAAGTAGCCAATTAACTTGGGTCAACGAAGGACCTGAAATGGAGATTTGACAGGCAGTAGCCTAGCGGGTCGTGTGATGACACCGGCTGCTGGTTGTTCTACGATTTAACTTCGTTGGTGGCTCACAGGTTACTGTCTCTATGTGAAATGAAAGAAACAAATCACAACCGAACAGAGGGTAGAAAAAGATCAAAGTAAAACAACACTTGAAATGAGATGAAAACAATAGAAACACAATGTGTTAGTGGGAATAAGGAGGCCTAAGCCTACTGCTAGGTTTTAAGATAGGGCCAACAGGTGAGTGGGCTATCTGGGTAGGAAACCTAGAAATATGGTGTGGCTTAAAGAAGCAAAAGGGTTAAACACTTAAAATATATCCGGGGGAATATCTAATATTCTGGTTTATAATAAGTGGATGGGTTTTATCATATTGAGTTCACCTGGGTGAATTGAAGTCATTCAGGTGGGAACCAGTGGCTTGGTCAACCTCTCCGGTGCTCCCCAAACACTCAACCGCAGTGTCCCCGGTCCTCCGTTACTCTGGCGTGTTGCCGTCTCGAACGGCTTGTGACTTTTAGCACAACCTTTGGAGTGCCAAAATTGCTGATGTCTCTTGAGACAAGAGGAACCGAGTTTCACTCACAGCCAGTATCGGTAACACCGGTCGGGCAGCCTTGCTCACTGGAAACCTGAGATGACTGTCCAATCTGCAAGGGAGTTCTACAATCAAATACACAAAGGATGAACAAAGGAAACTTAAAGTTAATTAAGGTTTGGTTTGTTTAACATCAATTGAGTAACTATATATGTAGAGAGGAAAGGTAACAGCTTTACCTAATAATAATAAAACAAAACAAAGGAATTATGATAATAATGGTAATTATCAAAATAATCTAAGTCAAAAGAGAGAAGAAAAAATAATAAACATCAAATTAAAAGACAGGAATGAAACAAGGGAGAAGGAGTAGCTGATTTTCACCACAAGGGGGGGAAGTACTGCTTCTCTGTCTTTAACCTGCTGAGCAGAAAACTTAATTCAAATTAAAAATTCAAAACTGGTTTAAATCAAAATTTAAAGTAAGCACGTATGAATTAAAAGGAAAATCTGAATAATATCCTATAATAACCCATGATAGCTTGTAAGTTATCATTAATAGTTATGAAATTAATCAAACAGGGTGAGATTAATCAAAAAGGGTAAAAGTGGACATGTGAAAAAAATAGAGGTCTGTTAGTCGATTTAACAGGAGGCTGCCACTAGATGGCTTACCTTCTAAGTGGGTCAATCAGTGGTTGACCTGACACATCTAGATTTCCACTATTAACAATTACATTTTAATTCAAATCATGTTTGAACCAAACTCAAAGTAAATGTAAACAGTCAAAGGCAGGGAACATTCTTTTGTTTCCCTGTAATACTATTCGCACGAGCAAAGCTGTAAATGCAAATACTTATCGAGAATTTAGACATCTAATTCAAATACATCACAGGGGATTATAAATTAGCAATCAGAGCGCATTATCTGAAATGGCCACAGGATGGCAGCTTTGCACTCATGCAAGCTGGAATCAGAAAGCAGGGCTTACCCTGAAATTTCTAACCCACACGTTCCCTCTGGTGTTTAGATAGAGAAATTACAATTTCAATATTACTTACAAATTATCTGATCGTTTATCAGGCTGATTTTCTGCATCAAAAATCACAAGTAACAAACCAAAGGTTTTAATCTCTGAGGTGCTATATTAACATAGGATGAAGGAAGGATCCGTTCACTTCCAAAACACAAATGTAACAAAAACAGGAATTTTCCAACTGTTGACTCCAATAAACATTTATCAAAATAGCACTTATGATTTAAATGTTTTAGGTTTAAAAATCGGGTAGCTAAGCCAATTTTAGACCAGGAGTTTTTATCGTTTATTTTTTTTTTTTTTGAATATCATGTGGTTTACCACGAATTCAATAACGATATTTAATAAGCAAGGCCTTTTCCACTGAATCAGAGGAACATCGCTCATGTTCAGATTTACATGTTGCAACTAATAAAAGATTTCTTTATCTTTTAATTATTCATATTAAAATGTTCTCACTGTAAAAAGATTTTGGTCTTTCTTAACAGGATACTTTTAACATTATACTGCAGTTTACTTTCATTAAAAATAACAGTGACTATACTGTTAAGTTTCTACAAATACCTAGCGCGCTGACTGACCAGCTTTTTGCCTCAGTCAGTTGAGTGAGTTCGCGTCTTGCGACTTATCTCACAAGTAACGTTACATACTTTCATAGCGCACGTGCAGAAATTATTAAAAACCATATACACAGATTGATTGCTCACAAAACGAAGTTTGAAATGCCCGCGTTATCTCCACCATAAATGTAACAACATTTAGTTTTACAGAATAATTAACTCAAATGATATATAGGGAATTTGAATAATTAATCAGGAATATGATTAATTTATATCTCAGATGACAGTTACTTTAAATTTGATTGATTATGAAAAATAGCTCAATTGCCTAATCCAATAAATAATCACAGGGCACTGTAACTTACTCATTAATATGTCAATATTCCATTCTTCATACCAATTATTGTGATATCTCTTACTGTAAATTACTGCAAATCAAACAGTGGTATGTCCAGGAAACCACTGTTGACCTATCAATTTTCAATAAAGTTATCACGCCTTATAATTCAAGGAAAAGTATTCTCTGGCCATGAAAACATTATCCTATCCTTATGATAAATTTAGTTTCTAAATTTAGAGCTTGTAGCTATAGATCAGACATCTCAGTGACTCATAATGTGAGTGGGGTGGAGTCCAAGCCAATCGTCAGTATATGGGTTTTTAATAATTAAACTAGTAATACATCAAACTACAAATCACACAGAGTAAATATGCGTACGACAATACAAACAGTAAGCTTTATACACGACATAACGGAATCCAAATAAAAGAGAGAGAGAGAGAGAGAGAGAGAGAGAGAGAAAATAGAATGAGATCACATAAGGAGCTCAGGTATGGAAATCATAGTCAGTAACTTTTGGAAGCCAACAACGATCAGATCACAGCAACAATTTAAAGCAGCATTTAAATCTCCATAGAGAAAGTGATACTTGCAAAGTGTCCAATGTGCGTGAGCTGGACATCGGCGCGCGCTGGATCTTTTGAAACCGGCGTGCGCGTGCTGGAGACCAGCGCACGCTGGAGCACGTGGTCTTTTGTTCTGTCCTCGCGCGGTATTTGAAAGGTTCAACAAACAATGTTCCAGAATTCGTCTTCCTTGCGTGGAGAGGCGAATAGTTGAATAAACTTAATAAAGAAAAGAAAAGAAAAGAACGAAAGCTTCCAAAGGAGCCATTAAAATGGCTTTTTCTCTCAGCCCCTGTGCTGACAACCAATGATCTAGGGCCTGTCCGATTCCATCAGGGATATTTCTAGCAAGTTTGTAATTCAGATTACATACATTTTTCATTACTTTGCTCTAGATAAATGGGTCTGTCAGAGCATGACGATTAGAACAATACTAAACATAATATATATATGTGATCAAAACATGAAGTTACATTCAAATGCAGAATTACACATATTTAAAGATTTGCTTAACACATGATAACACTGCAGATAGTCCCAATTTATATGGGAAACATCTAAATGTACCAAAAGGGAATACGTAATATATTTATAAAACATAAAAACAAAAAGGTAATGAATTCATTCCATAGAATGCATTGGGGAGAAGATTTGGCTTCACTCCTCTCCTGTTGTCCAGGGAGGTCGTAAAGTTTTACGACCTGCAAAGGTGGGGGTTACATACACATGACTATTTGAGAAAGTTAAAGTGAGGAGAGACATTTCCTAAAGTATAAGCTAGCAACTTATACTCTTCACATAACAAGAATTAACCATTTTATGCAACCCGTAAACATATTTTAAATACATATTAATAAGGACTTACAAAAGTAAGGAGGTTTCAGGTCTCCTTTGAAGCTCGCATGGGCATCGTAAATAATTTAAGTCCAGCCAGGCTGGCGCCAGGCCCAGTGCAAAAAGGGTTTCATTTGGAAAATCTGAATTAAACACATGAATCGATGATCTGCATATCCGTTACAATTCATTCATAAGTCTTTTTTGAGTTCATTCTGGTCCATATCCATGTACAAGAAGCAGTTTCTTTGCCATTCTCTGGCAAAGGGATGTTCTGTGAAGACAGAGGTTTAAAGCCCTTCCCCCCCTTAGGAATTTCAGTCTGGTTCTGCTAGGTGTGGGGGGGAAGTCAATGGGACTCATGCAGTACTCTCATGGGTTTCCATGTGATGTCCAGCGTTGCATTTCAATTATGAACAACAAATTTGACAATCTCTTCTTCGAATTGAAATTGTAAATAAATGCTCTAGTGGTGTTCATGTTGAAAGCTGTTGTGTGAACAAGTTGGTTGGTAATCTGCTTGGTTCTTGTGGCACTAGAACTGATTTATGACTTCCTGAGGAATTCAGCTCATGTTTCAATGAACACAGCTCTGATAGACTCTTTAATTTGTCTGTTCGACTCATTTCTGCTACACATCCATGTATTGTAATAGTGTATCGTCTATTACAAGGTCTTCTAAATCAGCCTTCAGAATCTTGTTGAATATATGTGGTGAATGTTTATATCCCTTAGGAATTCTAGAATATGTATATTGCTTATTTACATGTGTAAATGCAAATAAATATCTACTCTCTTCTGCTAGCGGTACACTGAAGTAGGCAGAGCAAAGATCAATTACAGTAAAGTATTTGGCATCAGGAAGGACATTTGTCAGTAAAGTGTGTGGATTTGGTACCTCAGCTGGCATATCTTCCGTTATTTCATTTATTGTTCGTAAATCATGAACAAGTCGCCATCTGTTTTTGTCTGATTTGATTACAGGCATAATTGGAGTGTTACAGTAACTACTAGTTTCTATCAATACCCCTGCCTTCACTAAGCCTTCAATTGTGTCCTTTATTCCTGCTTCAGCATCTGCCCATAAAGGATATTGTGCTTTTCTAGGCAGACGTGCATTTGGCTTAAGTTGAACTCTTACTGGATTTGCTGATTTTTTTAATCCAATATCTGTGTCATGTTGAGACCATAGTTCAGTTGGTACCTGACACTCCATTTCTTTAAATAATTCAGTCTCATTTGTGTTTATCAGATCAGATGCTGTAGTCATCTGTGTCACTTTCTTTTGGCTGATAACTACTTCCTGTGGAATTCCCAGCAAACTGTTTGCACACAAAATTTTGATGTAATTTTTGTCAGCTGAATGAAAAATTTATGGGTTTTCTGTTGATTCCCATTTGCTTTGTTCTTCCCTTTTCATCACTGGTCCTAAATCTTTCGCTTCCCATTTTTTTCCTACATATACTGCAATATGCGGGACAGAGTTATTTACATTGAACCATTTTTAGACAAATTCAACTTCTGGTATGTTTAAAGCTGCTCCCTCCTTACCTATGATGATGTACTGGGAGACTATCTCAATCCGCTGTCCTTTGGTTTCTTTTTGCCATTTCTGTTCTATATTTTCATCCCTTTCTTGATCATACATCATTTTGCAATGAAATTCAGACTTTGATAGCTGTGCTTCAGGTATCTGTGCTTCAATAAACTTTTCCCCATTTATTGACTGTCTGTCTCACATCTTGTTCTATCTGTCCTATCCAATAAACATTTGCTTTTGGCTCTGCAACCATCATTTGTTTTTCTGTTCCTATTTAATCCATATATATCCCTTCTGTTGAACACCAAATTTGTAGTCCTAATTTACATAATGCATCTCTTCCTAACAAATTAATAGGAGTTTGATTTGATACCAGAATGGACATTGTTATACTTTGATCTTTTGTTTGTAGACACACTGGAGCTGTTATGGGAATCAATTGCATTTTTCCTGAGAATCCTATTGTCTTTGCAAATTTTCCAGACAAGGGGAGATGTGAAGCATATTTCAAATTAATGCACGTTAAATTTGCCCCCATATCTACCAAATATGGAAATGGTTCTCCCTCTATTTTAATCTGCATAATAGGCTCTTGATCAGTTTTTGTTGTTAAAATTGGAAGCTGACTCTCCCCGTTAGGATTCTCTGGGCACCCCTAATGGCCTGGATTGGGACCTCCCCAAGGGTTTACTGGGCCCTGCACTGGACCCTGAGTAGGCTGTTGCCAGCTCATCTCCCTTCCACCATGAGGTTGCTGTGGCCATTGATGAGTTGGACAGTCAGCTTTAATGTGCCCGGGCTGTCCGCTGGCGGCATAGCATCAATCACAGCTTGTCTAAACAATGTTGACATTAATGGATCTCCTTCAGGATCCCCCTCAGTTTCTTGTTTCCACCTTTTCAGCTGTTTCTGCACATATGTTGTTGGATTCTCTGCGTATCCAATTTCTTCTCCCTTCAGTGATTTAGGATTCAGTCTGATCGGATACTCCACACGCAATGCCTGCCATACTGCTGGGCGGGATGCATCAAAAACAATCCCATCCATATTGTGAGAGTTCACTGCTCTGTTTAGAGTCGTTGTAAGAATTTCATCCATTTTTGTCCCTCCAATAATTTTAGCCAGCAGAGCTTTAACATCTCCCACTGACAATAGCTTTCCCATTGTTTCCTCCTCAAACATCCTAATGAATTTCCCTGCCCCTTCATGAATATCAGGAAGGCGAGTGACAAGCCCCTCGAGGTCCTGTGAAGCCCAGGAGACATACTGTCCCTGCTCACCCTTGATTAAAATTGGGAGCTGTGCGGCCAGTGGTTTAAGTGTCCCTTTATCTCTGCCCTGTTCTCATTTACCGTTATCAAATAACTCCTCTGCCTGATTCTCATCCACACTACCATAGAACAACTTACTCTTTCCTCTTTCCAACTTATTTACCTCTCTGATCTTTTTTCCTGATTCTCTAATTTTCTCTTCCACTTCTACTTCCAAAGCTTGTACTTGTGCTACAATATCTCTATCTTTCCTCCTCTTTCTTTCTAATCCTTCCTCAAACCAGGTTTTATCTTCCTGATTAGCTTTCATTTTTTTCTAATGCTGTACGTGCTTGCCTGTAACAATCCAGTTGCAAACTTTCTGCACTTTCCTTTATGGGTTGCCTCTGTGTTTTTACAGCTGGTTCATCTTTCTCATCCATCTCTAACTGCCCTTCTAACTCTAGTTCTCCTGTTACCTCCACGGTTCCCTTGAGTATTGGGAACTCTCCTTGTACTGGCAAATAACTTGTCTCTGCCCCCTTCAGGACTTTCCTAGCCTGTTTTATACACTTCAACATATCCTCACCTTCTTTTTTAAACAGAGCAATTACTTCTTTCTCTTTTTCCCCTCTTTGTTTCTCTTTTTTCTCTTTTCATACTGATGCTTTTATTTTTATAGTTTTTATCAGAGTTTCCATTTCCTCACACAATGCCACATCAAATGTACCTTCCTTTGGCCATTTTGTTGTCATATTTTTTGTTCTCTTCTGCCATTTTTTTTTTTTTTTTTTGTTTATTTGCTCTTTACACAGTGGATATTTTAATCCAATTATTCCCACTGGTGTGGCTGCCATATCTTTATTTATATTATTACCACCAAAAATCAACTTTTTAGTTTTATATAGTAACTTGGTTACAATCTCTTCTTTTCCTTTCACTTAATTTAACTATTTTTTACCCATTTCACCCTACTTTTTATTCTTTACTATGTGTCATACCTTTTTGAATTTTTTTTTATTTTGTCTCATGCATTTACACTTTTTTTATTTAAATTATTATTTGACTGTCTATTTTATTTACTCTATTTTATTATCACTTTTTAGATAACTATTTTTAACAATAATTCTTTATTTTTTTACTTCTCTTTCCTTTTTTGTCCACACATGTAATACAACTTTAATGTGGAAACGTCCTCCCTTGCTCTCACTCCCACTGCAGTGGGTTCAGGAAATTTTCTCCCCTTTCACACAGACATCCAAAATGCAAAACTCTATTATAGATCTCGGTTCAAACTTTATTGATACTATTTTCCTAAACTCATTCACACTTACTACACTCTTTATTGAGCCAGAGTGCTTATTCTTGCATACTTTTTCCCTTTATCTAAGGGATAATCAGTCATTAATTGTCCTTTTATTATCAAGGCTCATCATACATTCATCCCTCTCAAGTGGATCTGGGTCGAGTCCAATTCTACCAGGCCACATTTAAGTGACGGTCCAGGAACGGTGCTCGACCCTTACCCACCCAATACGGAATTTATTTGTTCATACATTCATCATCGTTCACACATTCATTCGTCCGGACACAGTTACATCCACACAACAAAACACAGCTCTTCTAGAGCGTCCTTAAGGGCCCACCTATTCTGACCTTCGAAAATTTTCACTTTATACTTTCTCAAAGCGGTATCCGTGGGGCTTTTCCTCGCGATTCCTTAACTAATCTGCTTCTCTGTTTATCACTGTCCTTCCTAGGCCCAGCTCTCCAATAAACACAGACCATTGCATACAATGTCTTTCTGCCTACACCATCTTTGTTTTAAATCAAGGTTACCTTCCAAGGCTTTCCTATTAATAAACCAAATATGTGCATGCAGTTATTTCTTCTGGAGTAAAACCCCTTTTTCAATTTAGATATCCTATTTTTTTCTAAATTTGGAAGAGTAGATTTTAAGTGTCCTTACCACTCAGAACTGACCTCAACCAAAACAAACAAATTTTATAAGCAAAAATGCTTACCTTATTTTATGGTGGCCACCCGGTTGTGTTGATCATCGGTCAGTTCAAAAGGGGTTGTCCACTCTGCTACTCTTGTCCAGTCCCATCTGGGTCGCCAAATCTGTGGTGTATTTTGCCGGTTCTCAGAAGAATCACACTCAGTCAGGGATTTTTCTCTCAGAAGAAAATACTTTATTTTAAGCAAAACAAAGCCGAGAGTTCCTTGCAAGGAGATCTCTCGAATGTTATTTGGTATCTCCTTATATACACTATATGGGGCGGTTCCACATAGTCAAACTTTTCCTTTCGACTACACTTATCATACATCCCTAGAGAGGAGAGGCCCGCTGCTTGATTTATTCTAAAGAAAGGCCCTGCATATATGTCTGACCATGTGTTTCTCATCAGTTTTGTACATTCCAGGGCATAGGCAACTTTCTATTAGATTTTAGACCTATAAGATTTTAATAGAATAATAACTAGCAGCAAAAAAGGCTATATTCACATTGATTATATACTTGATTAATTAAAACCTTATTAATAAAAATCTTCCACACCTGCGCATTCAGAAGTATAAATTGAAGAAGTCTGTTCCCGCGCTGGCCGTGTCTGCGTCCGGATTGCTCATGCTCAGGCGTTACAATCGCAACTTCTTTGTGCTGTTATTCAAGTTGAATCTCACAAAATTGGTCAGCTCCTGACAGCATCAGGTGTTTTATTGATGGGGAGTAGAATTGTTTATTTCAATGAATGTAATAGATTATATATCATAATATTTAGGCTATAATGTTATAAATCAGGTTGGTTTGCTGACGTAATATGTAAATTATATGCGACTTGCACTTAGACCATAGTGCGGCCCGCTGGAAAAAAAGGTTGAGAACCACTAGGTTGCTGTCGCATTTTATACAGGAATTGTTCATTTTAAAAAATCGAATTGTCATAATAATTTTATACCTTTTTTTTACTTATAAACTCCTTGAGAATTTAAAGTTAGTTTAATAGTAGCCTATTTAAATTCAAGTAAAAAAAAAAAGGTTTTAATTGCTTAAATTATTTTTATTAATTAATAATGTGTTTTCATGTTTATTCGTGTAAAAAAATATGTGTTTATTCTTTAAGAAAACAAGGGAAAAAATAAGGGACAATCCGAATATTTGTTTTGCTTTACCTATTTATGTAGGCTACAATTATTCAAATAATAATAATAATAATAATAAAATAATGTCATTAAAAAATACCATTGGTCGGAGTAATTTTGACCATTATAGAATTGTGATTTTAAAGATTAGTCATTTAGGTGGTAAAAAAATACTGTGAAATTAATAATGGCATGGATTTTATAGCATAACAACTGAAGGTTTATGAAACATTGGCCAATAAAGCAATACTTTTTAAACAACGGAACTTAAAATTGTGAACTAAAATATTATTTCAACCATACAGCATAAAACAGCATAAAATGCATAACGTTTCTGCTGTTTGGATTTGTACTTCAATATAATATATATATATATCAATATAACTTCAATATAATGAGCTCCTAGTTTAAGAATAGCCCTAGACTCGACTCTCTCTCTCTCTCTCTCTAACAGCATTAGCTCAGTGAAATACGTCTTCCTTACGTTAGAATGAATGTTTTCCTGCCTTGTTAAATGTTGGTCTCATGATCAATAAGTTGTATTGGCCTCAATCTGATTCAGTAAAGTCAAACTGCAGACAGTGAAGCCTCAGAGACCCGCGCGCTGTGAGGCGGGAACAGAGGATTCCGCTTGGTCTTAAAGCCTTCCGCAAACATCCACGATCACAAATAACAATTAATTATTAATTGATGATTTGTTATTATCATTATGGTCTTGTGCAAATAATAATATGGGCTGCGAGAAAATTATGAATACAAAGAGTAGTGCTGCTGAGTGCAGGCATGTTTCAGCCCAGGAACACACCGTCCCTCAGAGCCAAAACACAGACCGAATTCTGTTTAGCTGCAGGGGGTTGGGTTTTGGATAGTTATGCATGCTTTTGGGGGTCGAGATAAAGGTGTAAATTGCTCTTTCATATGGACAGTGTCTTATGAGGCTTTCACTTTCTGAACCGGTTTATATAGGAATGTTGTTTTGGTTATATTCACAGTGCTGGCTCTGTCCGACGAGTGAAATGCAACATTCACACATTACACTATTCGCTTTCGTTTAAAATCATTTCAAGCTTTCTGTAGATATATTTTAATGTGTGTGAGACACCACAATATCATGTTAATTAAAACATTATACATTCATCATCATGTAAAAATTAAAGTGATGAGACGGCGCCTCCCTGTCATTAATGCACATTAATAATTTTTGCACAAACACTTGAATATGAGCGTCGTGGTTTTCACCTGCTCCAAGAGCGCTCCATCACCAGTATAAAATTCATGCCAACAGCCATATAACTGCATATTCAGCAAGAATTCATGTTAAACATATTTAGCTTGATCAGAAGGTTACAATGACTGCAAGAGTCGAGCGGGATGTTAAGAGTTTGTCTGTTTCTTTTACTGGTTATTGTCGGGTTAAAGCATGATTTAGAAGTTAATCGATCTGTTTAGATAAAATAACTGACAAAGATGTGATTTTCATCACAAACTAAATTTTCACAGCAGAAAGCAGCAATTAAAGATGTAATGCTTACAATGTTATTAGTTTGGCATGTGATATAGGGAAAAAAGTTTACACATAATTTAAGCCACTTTGAAACTCTCCTGTTATTTTTTTTATTATTATAATTATTTTATATGCTATGTTATGAACATAACATTTCAAAAATACTGAAATACTTTATCCACGTAGTAAATAATTCGATAATATGACCATCCAGTCAATACAGATATTTAATAAAAACATTAAAACAAGCAGGGCTGTAAAACAAAACAATAAAAAACGCCCGCCAGATCTACACCGGACACAAGTGGAATGATCCAACAAAAGACAGCAGAACCCAGTGATGGACACACTGGACACGATCCCCATCAGTGAACTGATGCTCGTTCTGTTTATGATTAAATGTTCTGACACTGTGTTCAGATGATTTGACACTATAGTGTGATGTCATCAAGTTTAGACACACTTTTCGCTGTGGGGCACAGATGACAACTTTCGCGTCCAGTGTAGATCCACAGAAAGTTTCTGCTCTATTTACAAACAAGTTCTAAAAAAAAATAAAATAAAAAAATCTTAACCAGTGGCATAACGAGATTGAAATATAAACTAGAAAATATATTAACAGGTCCTCTGTCCATGATACTGACTCACTGCTGAGCTGCCAGTTTTAATCTGAAAAGCTCTTAAAGCTAAATGGTTGGTAAGATGCATGATGGGCTAGTATAAATTTTTTTTAAATTAAATAAAATAAAATAAAGGTCTTTCCAGCATTTAGGTATAACAGTAACGTTTTTTTTTTTAAATCGTCTTGTTGCAGTTATAAATTTGATTGCTAAATGAATGATAAAGAACTATAATAAAACTTTTTTTGTAAAATTTCTTCGTCATGTGAATATTGATTTAAAAATCGATTTAAATTAGATTATTTTTCTAAAAAAAAAAAAAAAACTGGGATTTTTTTTTAGGCCATATGATATTACCCTACTTTAAAAGCAAGTAAAGAAGGTTCCCTTTAAAATCACTTAAGTTGTCAATTACTAAAGCTTTTTTTTTTACATCGTGTGTATTTTGTTGATTATAATTAGAGAACTTGAGTTTAATCGTGAGGATGTTTTATTCATTCTTTAGAGTTTCAAAGATTTAATTGTGCTGGTTTAATTTTATTCATTTATTGTTTTAGGCAAATTAGGCCTAAATAACGGGAATGAAATTATACAGTGCTTCACATTTAAACATGCAACAATTTCTTAATCAGTTTACAGACAAATGTCTTTTTCCCAATAAGTTATGTCAAAATAAAGGACAGATAACGAATAACAAAAATCCATGTTGTTTTATTAAAGGAAATAAATTAAAATATAAATTAAAATATAGGCATGATATATTAAAATATTGACATTTTGCATATTAATCCATGTAGCCTAACCCCCCTCCAAAAAATAGGCTACCACTTTTAATGCTCCGATGCGAAGTAAACCACAATTTATTTTGAATAATATAATGCATAATTAATATAATATAAATAATACTGCACACCTTTTAAATGTGTCAAATCTAAAATATGGTTTAATACCATGTAGCTTAGAAAATATGAGCACAGACTCAGGCACAGGTTTGACATTTATCCTGCTTGAATTCGTTCTAAGAAATGCACATAATTTCATAAATACCAAACTTTCATCTGTAAATATTAAATATATTAAATTTTTAAACTATAGTGTTTTTCTTTCATTTTCCGTGACTGAAGCAGTCAAATGTAACACATAAGTGAGGCAAAACTGACGTCTATTTGCGAAAATGTGCTTTGATGCGCTTGTTTGATAACTTGTGGTTAAAGCGCCACTCAGCGGTCAAAGGTTGCAAATGCACTTTATACCGCCGCCACCGCGGTATGTGCGGCAGTAAAAGAGGCATTTTCAATGTCTACTTAGTGTATCATGAATATCATTGTGATTTACACCTGAGAAGACAAAGGCCTGCATAATCAGTGGGGAAGTCGTGGCCTAATGGTTAGAGAGTAAGACTCGCAATCAAAGGGTTGTGAGTTTGAGTCTAGGGCTGGCAGGAATTGTGGGTGGGGGGAGTGCATGTACAGTTCTCTCTCCACCTTCAATACCATGACTTAGGTGGCCTTTAGCAAGGCATTGAACCCCCAACTGCTCCCCAGGCGCCGCAGCATAAATGGCTGCCCACTGCTCCGGGTGTGTGTTCACAGTGTGTGTGTGTGTGTGTGTGCGCACTTTGGGTTAAATGCAGAGCACGAATTCTGAGTATGGGTATCCATACTTGGCTGAATGTCACTTCACTTTAGCTGCATAATGAGTCTTTCAGTCAGCTGTGTGTCACTGAGAGGGAGGTGTTACAAGAAAGAATGTGAGAACAAAATAAATGTATATAATTTTACATTTACATTTATTAATTTAGCAGACGCTTTTATCCAAAGTGACTTACAGATGAAGACAGTGGAAGCAATCAAAAACAACAAAAAGAGCAATGATATATAAGTGCTATAACAAGTCTCAGTTAGGTTAACACAGTACACGTAGCATGGGTTTTTAACTAATATAATAAATAAAAGAAAACAGATAGAATTAAAAAATAAAAGAATAGAGCAAGCTAGTTAGAGGTCTTTACACATACACACAAACATACATATACAATTGCATAATAAATGAAAAGAAAATAGAATACAAAAAGATTAGAAAGGTAGTTAGATTTTTTAAAGAATAGAATTAGAATAGTGAGTGTTAAAGTTAGAGGGTCAAATAAAGATGGAAGAGATGTGTTTTAAGCCGATTCTTGAAGATGGCTAAGGACTCAGCTGCTCGGATTGAGTTGGGGAGTTCATTCTACCAGAAGGGAACATTTAATTTAAAAGTCCATAAAAGTGACTTTGTGCTTCTTTGGAATGGCACAATCAAGCGATGTTCACCTGCAGAATGCAAGCTTCTAGAGGGCACATAAGTCTGAAGTAACGAATTTAGGTAAATGGGTGCAGAGCCAGTGGTAGTTTTGTAGGCAAACATCAATGCCTTGAATTTTATGCGAGCAGCTATTGGAAGCCATTGCAGATTGATAAACAGAGGTGTGACGTGTATTCTTTTTGGCTCATTAAAAATTAATCTTGCTGCCGCGTTCTGAATTAATTGTAAAGGTTTGATAGAATTGGCTGGAAGACCTGCCAAGAGAGCATTGCAATAGTCCAGCCTGGACAGAACAAGAGCTTGAACAAGGAGTTGTGCAGCATGTTCCGAAAGAAAGGGCTTGATGTTCTTGATGTTGAATAAAGCAAATCTGCAGGATCAGACAGTTTTAGCAATGTGGTCTGAGAAAGTCAGCTGATCATCAATCATAACTCCAAGGCTTCTAGCTGTTTTTGAAGGAGTTATGGTTGATGTGCCTAACTTGATGGTGAAATTGTGATGGAACGATGGGTTTGCTGGAATCACAATCAGTTCTGTCTTGGCAAGGTTGAGTTGAAGGTGATGGTCCATAATCCAGCAAGAAATGTCTGTTAGACAAGCTGAGATGCGAATAGCTACCGTCGGATCATCAGGATGGAATGAGAGGTAGAGTTGAGTGTCATCAGCATAGCAGTGATATGAAAAGCCATGTTTCTGAATGACAGAACCTAATGATGCCATGTAGACAGAGAAGAGAAGTTTTCCAAGAACTGAGCCCCGAGGCACCCCAGTAGTTAGATGTTGAGACTTGGACACCTCACCTCTCCAAGATACTTTGAAGGACCTATCTGATAGGTAAGACTCAAACCATTGAAGTGTTGTTCCTGAGATGCCTTTCGCCAGTACCGTTGATAGGAGGATCTGGTGGTTAACCGTGTCAAAAGCAGCGGACAGATCAAGCAGGATAAGTACTGAAGATTTGGATTCTGCTCTTGCCAGTCTTAGAGCTTCAACAACTGAGAGCAAGGCCGTCTCAGTTGAATGTCCACTTCTGAAGCCAGATTGGTTGCTGTCAAGGAGATTGTTGTGTGTGAGAAATGTAGAGACTTGTTTGAACACAGCTCGTTCAAGTGTTTTTGCAATAAAAGGAAAAAGGGAAACTGGTCTGTAGTTCTCTAAAAGAGATGGGTTGAGGTTGGGTTTCTTAAGTAGTGGAGTTATACGTGCCTGTCTAAATGATGAGGGAAAAACACCAGTGTGGAGGGAAGTGTTGATGATGTGAGTGAGTGCAGGTACAACTTCAGGAGAAATGGCTTGAAGGAGATGAGATGGAATTGGATCAAGCGGGCAAGTTGTAGGGTGAATAGAAAGGATGAGTTTTGACACTTCTGCCTCAGAGAGTGAAGAGAAGGATGTAAATGAGTGTAAGTTTGCTGGTGATATGAGCTTGACTGATTGTGGTGTGGAAAATTGTGCACTAATGTGTTTAATTTTATTAATGAAAAATGTTGCAAAGTCGTCAGCTATTAGAGATGAAGCACGAGGAGGAGGAGGAGGACAAAGAAGTGAGGAAAATGTTTTAAAAAGCATGCGAGAGTTAGATGAATTGTTAATTTTGTTATGGTAGTATGTCATTTTAGCAGAGGAGACATTAGCAGAGAAAGAAGATAGGTGCGTAGGTTACGTCAAAAGATGACATGTGGAGGGGTAAGTGATGTTTGTATGTTATATTAATATTTGTTAATATATAATAGAATATATTTAATTATCCCACAACAAAATTTAATATCCACTTGGGCATTTTTTGTTACATTTGTTACAGTTATCTTTATTTGTTAAATTTATATTATTTACATTAAGCTTTTGAATAGTATAGTATTGTATATTGTTATTGAAACTTCATAATATTTCACTCGATTATACATTTAGTCAGGATTTATAGTTTGGAAAAAGTCTTTTGAAAAGTCTAACTAGTAAAATGTTTACACGTTATGTGAAAACTAGTACAAGTATATAAATAAATAAATAGAGACTTACTCATGTTTATGATCTCTACTGAATAAAGTGCTTCATTCTTTTTTTTGAGGAAATTCAAATCTCAAATCCTCATCCACATCACATCTTTTTGGGGTGAATTATGTCTTATTCCTCTCATTGCGAAGCAAACAGTAAAATAAAAAAAACTTGAAGAACAGTCTCTTGTGCATTTTCTTCTGTTGTGTGGGCATATTCAAGCCACGCGCTTCAGTTTGAAACATTAGAATATGAATAGAGCGTTCAGTGTGGGGGCGTGATCACATTAGATATAATGAAAGGGGAGACGTGAAAAACAGACATCTCGTTGTTTTCATATGAATTACTTTATCACAGAATATTTGTTTTAGGCGGCACTTGTTTAGTTTAAAAGTAGACATGTCAGGCTTTCTATAGATGTATCTCTCTTGTCTCTTTGTTGAGGTTTCCCTTTATTCAGCTCCAGGGCCAGCCCCTCTGCTGTGGGAGAGCCTTAATCTTGACTTGCTGCCAGGTCCTTTTTTTTGTCCAGAAATGCCTATTCTTTAAGGATAGATAAAATAATTAAACGATTAGATATATAAAAACAAATTCAACTATCCAATTTAGATTTATATAATCAATTAGAAAATAATAAAATTAATTAACCCCTTACTAGTAACCCCCCTTTTTTGGCATGGAGACCGAAATTACATACCCAAAATAAAAAGGTTTCTGCTCATGATTCTTTCTGACTAGATACATAATCAACCTTTGTTCACAAAGCTGACACTTTAAAGTTTACTGTTCAGGAATCAGAATCAATCAGACTGTTATGATAATAGAGATATATAAGCTCAAACATAAAAATAAAAATATTAAAAACATATGTTTTAAATGTATTTTAAAAATTGTTGATGTAGGAAATGAGTTTGAAAACACAGTGTAGCTAAGGCCACAAGTCTTCCAAAACTTCATACAAATTTTAATAATCGAATCTGTAAAACTGTGAATTTTATGAAATATTTTCTAAGGCTATGTCATGTGTGTTTTTAGAGAAGGCTAATCAGATTGATTTATGGCCCTTGTCATCCCTGTAAGATCTCACATGTAAACTCTCCTGTGTTTTTTGTATGTGTGTTGGCTTTGCAAAACTCCCCATTCATGATTCTATAGTTCTCACCAAACGAGTCTTTCACACCTCCGCCAGGTATGACACATTATCCGCATTATTCTTTTATCATTATTCTTTTTTTTTATTCCACCTTTATTAGCCTTGATTGTGGTTTTTCAGGCTTTACAAAGCAACAAAGCAGCGATCTCACTTCAGTCTCTCTTTGCATTTAGCCCTTATTTATCAAAAGTCTTACTATAAAAATACAACAAAACATTTTCTTACAACCTTACGTGAATTATTGAGACAAAAATGCATTATGAAGAAGAAAAGCAACTAAGAAACTAAGATATTAGTAGCATTGGAGCTAACGTTAGCATCAGACAATTTATGAAATTATTAGTACACTTTTACTCAAAACTCACTTTAAACCCTGATCGAGTGTTTATAATAACTTCCTTTAGCGATCAGGGGTGGAATTTGGTCGTTTACTGTTGTAAAAATATGTTATTTGTAGCCTTTTTCATCGCTGCACAAGTTAGCATTTCCGATGTACATTTTCGATTTTTTTTATAAAAACGCCCCAGATCTCAAGAAATTCTCATACCAAGCTTTACTATCGTAATCGCGGGTTTATTATTCGGATATTTCGTGTGTACAGAGGGGTTTCAGTGTTGTTTTGGCCAGATAACTACCAGGAAGTGTGCAGGAAGCATGTGACACGATGTGGCGGTGTCCAGATATGACACTCTAAGATTGACGTTGGGAAGGCCCAATCGGAGTCTGAGTGACACACAGAACAAGCTGAGAGCACAGCAAACACACACACAGATCGCTGGGAGAGGCTGTTTATCATCAGATCGCGTAAATCCGTGGAAAATGAATAGCAATGACGATTCTGTCTGAAGAAATATGAAGTAAACATCAGTAAATATATCCATATATCTCCGCAGATATGCATCTTTGGTCTATAAATCCTTATTGACGCTGTTCAGTGAGTCTATGTGAACACAAATAAACCACTGCTGACGTGACTGAATATGAGTGAGTGGTGAATTTCTATTCAAATTGTGGCATAATACGGATTTATCATTTTGCACTCCTGACATAAATCACTAAATATCTGTCACTGCAACAATGTTTTATCAAAATATTGGTCAAATATCGAAGCTAGAGTCTTTAAACTTTCAATTGATGCACAGTTTGTCCAGATGAAGTAAGACAGTGATGTTTAATGTGCTGTGAAAGTAAAACAATATTAAACTGGGGCCGTCGGCATTGTTTGCACGTAAAGGGGTTAAAGCTGCAAGCAGCAGTGAACGAGCCCTCGCACCAGGGCTCCCCGCCAGCGAGTGGCATTAGTAAAAAGGTTAACGGTGAGAAATATGCATTTAAAGTCATAAATATGATTGGAATATATCAAAGTATATTCTGTATATGTTCCAATCTTCCTGATGCCAGCAGGTGGCGCTATCATTATTATGGAATATTGGCCTTCAGATGTGTTCAGACCAGGACTCTTTATCGAACATGTGAAGTTTGGGGAAGATTGAACAATTTATGCCTGAGTTATAACAACTTCTCTTGCTGTGGCGAGACATCAAACTTGTCATGGCGCCATGGACACGCCCTTTAACAAAAACTCAAGATCTCCACAGTTTAACATTGCACAGGCCTTTAGATTAGACTGCCCACAAAAAATACATTGATGTCAAAAAAATTTTAGGAGTAGTTTATCGCAGCGTAAAACATGCTACTTCCTGTTGCCAGCAGGTGGCGCAATGACTATAACTGAATATGGGCATAGAGATCTGTTAAGGGCAGAAGTCTTATCTAACATGTGAAGTTTGGGGCAGATTGGACATTGTATGTCTGAGTTACAGCAAGTTACTTTTTCATGGCGAAACATTGAAATTTGTCAGGCCGCCATGGACACGCCCTTTAACGAAACCTCAAGATCTTCGCAATTTAACATTGCAAAGGGCTTTAGATTACGCTGACCAAGTTTTGTGTTGATCTGAATTAATCTCTAGGAGGAGTTCGTTAAAGTACAACCCCTGAAAATGGCAAAAACAACGCCAATTTTGCAGAGAAATTTAAAAATAACTGGCTTCCTGTTGGGATTCGGATTTCGTACCAAGATACTTTTTTGTAGGTATTTGTATGTTACATGTGTGCACCAATTTTTGTACATGTACATGAAAAATAGCTTGAGGCGCACTCCGTTGAATGAGTATAGGTGGCGCTATTGAGCCACTTTGCCACACCCGATGGAATATTGGCCTCCAGATGTGTTCCGGCCAGGACTCTTATCACACATTTGAAGTTTGGGGAAGATTGGACATTTTATGCCTGAGTTATAACATATTTAATTCCCATGGCGAGACATCGAACTTTGTCACGGCGTCATGGACACGCCCTTTAATGAAAACTCAAGATCGTCACAATTGTACATCCCATAGGCCTTTAGAATAGACTGACCACAAAAAAGACATTGATGTCAAAAATTTCTAGGAGTAGTTTGTCGCAGCGTAAAATATGTCACTTCCTGTAGCCAATAGGTGGCGCTATGACTATAACTGTATATGGGCATGTCAATCTGTTTAGGTCAGGAGTCTTATCCAATATGTGATATTTGGGGCAGATTGGACATTGTATGTGTGAGTTATAGCAACTTCCTGTTTCATGGCGAATCATCGAAATTTGCCAGGCCGCCACGGACACGCCCTTTGACGAAAACTCAAAATCTTCGCAATTCAACATCGCAAAGGCCTTTAGATTAGGCATACCAAATTTGGTATTGATCTGAATAAATCTCTAGGAGGAGTTCGTTAAAATACAAAGCATGGAAATGACAAAAATTACACAAAATTTGCTCATAATATTAAAAATAACTGACTTCCTGTTGGATTTAGAATTTTGGTCCAAGAGTCTTTTTTGTAGGAATTGGTGTGTTACATGTGTGTGCTAATTTTTGTGCATGTACGTGAAACATAGCTCGAGGCGCACACCGATGAACGTCTAAAGGTGGCGCTGTTGAGCAATTTTGCCACACCCACTTCTGAAAAAAATATCAGACGTAAATTTTCGCCAGGTATGAGGTGTGTGCAAAGTTTCATGACTTTTTGAGCATGTTTAGGCCCTCAAAAATGCGATTCATTTTGGAGAAGCGGAATAATAATAATAATTAAAGCTGCAAGCAGCGATGAACGGGCCCTCGCACCCGGGCTCACCGGCAGCGAGTGGCTTTAGTAAATAGGTGAACGGTGAGAAACATGCATTTAAACTCATAAATATAAGTGGAATATATCAAAGTTTACTCCATATTTGTGCCAATCTTTGTGTTGCCAGCAGGTGGTGCTCTCATTATAATGGACAATTGGCCTTCAGATGTGTTCAGGGCAGGACTCTTATCGAACATGTGAAGTTTGGGGAAGATCGAACAAATTATGCCTGAGTTACAACAACTTCTCTTGCTGTGGCGAGACATCAAAAGTTGTCATGACGCCATGGACATGCCCTTTAACAAAAACTCAAGATCTCCACAAGTTAACATTGCACAGGCCTTTAGATTAGACTGACTACAAAAAAATACATTAATCTCAAAAAAATTCTAGGAGTAGTTTGTCACAGCATACAACATGTCACTTCCTGTTGCCAGCAGGTGGCGCTATGACTATAACTGAATATGGGCATGTAGATCTGTTAAGGGCAGAAGTCTTATCTAACATGTGAAGTTTGGGGCAGATTGGACATTGTAAGTCTGAGTAACAGCAACTTCCTTTTTCATGGCGAAACATCGAATTTTGTCAGGCCGCCATGGACACGCCCTTTAACGAAACCTCAAAATCTTAGCAATTTAACATCGCAAACGCCTTTAGATTTAACTGACCAAGTTTGGTGTTGATCTGAATATATCTCTAGGAGTAGTTTGTTAAAGTACAACCCCTGAAAATGGAAAAAACAATGCCAATTTTGCAGAGAAAATTCTAAATAACCGACTTCCTGATGGGATTCGGATTTCGTACCAAGAGACTTTTTTGTAGGTATTGGTGTGTTACATGTGTGTACCGATTTTTGTACATGTACGTGAAAAATAGCTCGAGGCGCACTCCATTGAATGTGCATATGCACTCCGTTGAAAGTTTATAGGTGGCGCTATCGAGCCATTTTGCCACACCCAATGGAATATTTGCCTTCAGATCTGTTCAGGCCATGACCCTTATCACACATGTGAAGTTTGGGCAAGATCGGACACTTTATGCCTGAGTTATAACATCTTTTATTCCCATGACGAGACATCGAACTTCGTCACGGCGCCATGGACACGCCTTTTAACAAAAACTCAAGATCTTCACAACTAAACATCACACAGGTCTTTAGATTAGACTGACCACAAAAAAGACATTGATGTCATAAAATTTCTAGAAATAGTCTGTCACAGTGTAAAATATGTCACTTCCTGTTGCCAATAGGTGGCGCTATGACTATAACTGAATATGGGCATGTAGATCTGTTCAGGTCAAGAGTCTTATCCAACATGTGAAGTTTGGGGCAGATTGGACATTGTATGTCTGAGTTACAGCAACTTCCTGTTTCATGGCGAAACATCGAAATTTGTCAGGCCGCCATGGACACGCCCTTCAACGAAACCTCAAGTCCTTCGCAATTTAACATCGCAAATGGCTTTAGATTACACTGACCAAGTTTGGTTTTGATCTGAATAAATCTCTAGGAGGAGTTCATTAAAGTACAACCCCTGAAAATGGCAAAAACAACACCAATTTTGCAGGGAAAATTCTAAATAACCGACTTCCTGTTGGGATTCGGATTTCGTACCAAGAGACTTTTTTGTAGATATTGGTGAGTTACATGTGTGTACCAATTTTTGTACATGTACGTGAAACATAGCTCGAGGCACACTCCGTTGAAAGTGTATAGGTGGCGCTATCGAGCCATTCTGCCACACCCGGTGGAATATTGGCCTGCAGATCTGTTCAGGTCAGGACTCTTATCACACATGTGAAGTTTGGGGAAGATCGGACATTTTATGCCTGAGTTATAACATCTTTTATTCACATGGCGAGACATCGAACTTCGCCATGGTGCCGTGGACACGCCTTTTAACGAAAACTCAAGATCTTCACAACTGAACATCGCACAGGCCTTTAGATTAGACTGACCACAAAAAAGACATTGATGTCAAAAAATTTCTAGGAGTAGTTCGTCACAGCGTAAAATATGACACTTCCTGTTGCCAATAGGTGGCGCTATGACTATAACTGAATATGGGCATGTCAATCTGTTCAGGTTCAGAGTTTCATCAAACATGTGAAGTTTGGGGCAGATTGGACATTGTATGTGTGAGTTATAGCAACTTCATTTTTCATGGCGAATCATCGAAATTCGCCAGGCCGCCACGGACACGCCCTTCAACGAAAACTCAAGATCTTCGCAATTTTATGTCCCATAGGCCTTTAGATTAGGCATACCAAATTTGGTGTTGATTTGAAGAAATCTCTAGGAGGAGTTCGTTAAAATACAACACATGGAAATGACCAAAATTGCACAAAATTTGCTCATAATATTAAAGATAACCGACTTCCTGTTGGGTTTAGAATTTTGGTCCAAGAGTCTTTTTTGTAGGTATTGGTGTGTTACATATGTGTGCCAATTTTCGTGCATGTACGTGAAACATAGCTGGAAGGCTGTTTATTTTCTTAGTATAGGTGGCGCTGTCGAGCCATTTTGCCACACCCTCTTCTGAGTCCTATATCAGACGAAAATTTTCACCAGGTTTGACGCGTGTGCAAAGTTTCATGACTTTTTGAGCATGTTAAAGCCCTCAAAAATGCGATTCATTCGGGAGAAGAAGAAGAAGAATAATAATAATAATAATAATAAACAAAGCAGATACAAGAGGGTCCTCACACCATCGGTGCTCGGGCCCTAATTAAAGCTGCAAGCAGCGATGAACGGGCCCTCGCACCCGGGCTCACCGGCAGCGAGTGGCTTTAGTTAATAGGTGAACGGTGAGAAATATGCGTTTAAACTCATAAATATAAGTAGAATATATCAATGTTTATTCCATATATGTGCCAATCTTCCTGTTGCCAGCAGGTGGCGCTATCATTATAATGGAATATTGGCCTTCAGATTTGTTCAGGGCAGGACTTTTATCGAACATGTGAGGTTTGGGGAGGATTGGACATTTTATGCCTGAGTTACAACAACATCCTATTTCATGGCGAAACAATGAAATTTGTCAGGCCGCCATGGACACGCCCTTTAACGAAACCTCAAGATCTTCGCAATTTAAGATCGCAAAAGGCTTTAGATTACACTGACCAAGTTTGATGTTGATCTGAATAAATATCTAGGAGGAGTTCGTTAAAGTACAACCCCTGAAAATGGCCAAAACAACACTAATTTTGCAGAGAAAATTCGAAATAACTGACTTCCTGTTGGGATTTGGACTTCGTACCAAGAGACTTTTTCGTAGATATTGGTGTGTTACATGTGTGTACCGATTTTTGTACATGTACGTGAAACATAGCTCAAGGCGCACTCCGTTTAAAGTGTATACGCACTCCGTTGAAAGTGTATAGGTGGCGCTATTGAGCCATTTTGCCACACTCGATGGAATATTGGCCTTCAGATCTGTTCAGGCCAGGACCCTTATCACACAAGTGAAGTTTGGGCAAGATCGGACATTTTATGCCTGAGTTATAACATCTTTTATTCCCATGGTGAGACATCGAACTTCATCACGGCGCCATGGACACACCTTTTAACAAAAACTCAAGATCTTCACAACTAAACATCACACAGGTCTTTAGATTAGACTGACCACAAAAAATACATTGATGTCATAAAATTTCTAGGAGTAGTTTGTCGCAGTGTAAAATATGTAACTTCCTGTTGCCAATAGGTGGCGCTTTGACTATAACTGAATATTGGCATGTAGATCTGTTCAGGTCAAGAGTCTTATCCAACATGTGAAGTTTGGGGCAGATTGGACATTGTATGTCTGAGTTACAGCAACTTCCTTTTTCATGGCGAAACATCGAAATTTGTCAGGCCGCCATGGACCCGCCCTTTAACGAAACCTCAAGTCCTTCGCAATTTATTATCGCAAAGGGCTTTAGATTACACTGACCAAGTTTGGTGTTGATCTGAATAAATCTCTAGGAGGAGTTCGTTAAAGTACAACCCCTGAAAATGGCAAAAACAACAGCAATTTTGAAGGGAAAATTCAAAATAACCGACTTCCTGTTGGGATCCGGATTTCGTACCAAGAGACTTTTTTGTAGGTATTGGAGTGTTACATGTGTGTACCAATTTTTTTACATGTACGTGAAACATAGCTCGAGGCGCACTCCGTTGAATGTGCATAGGTGGCGCTATAGAGCCATTCTGCCACACCCAGTGGAATATTGGCCTGAAGATCTGTTCAGGCCAGGACTCTTATCACACATGTGAAGTTTGGGGAAGATCGGACATCTTATGCCTGAGTTATAACATCTTTTATTCCCATGGCGAGACATCGAACTTCGTCGCGGCGCCATGAACAAGCCTTTTAACGAAAACTCAAGATCTTCACAACTGAACATGGCACAGGCCTTTAGATTAGACTGACCACAAAAAAGACATTGATGTCATAAAATTTCTAGGAGTAGTTCGTCGCAGCGTAAAATATGTAACTTCCTGTTGCCAATAGGTGGCGCTATGACTATAACTGAATATGGGCATGCCAATCTGTTCAGGTTCGGAGTCTCATCAAACATGTGAAGTTTGGGGCAGATTGGTTATTGTATGTGTGAGTTATAGCAACTTCATTTTTAATGGCGAATCATCGAAATTCGCCAGGCCGCCACGGACACGCCCTTCAACGAAAAGTCAGGATCTTCGCAATTTAACATCGCAAAGGCCTTTAGATTAGGCATACCAAATTTGGTGTCGATTTGAAGAACTGTCTAGGAGGAGTTCGTTAAAATACAACACATGGAAATGACCAAAATTACACAAAATATGCTCATAATATTAAAAATAACCGACTTCCTGTTGGGTTTAGAATTTCGCTCCAAGAGTCTTTTTTGTAGGTATTGGTGTGTTACATATGTGTGCCAATTTTCGTGCATGTACGTTAAACATAGCTGGAAGGCTGTTGATTTTCTTGGTATAGGTGGCGCTGTCGAGCCATTTTGCCACACCCTCTTCTGAATCCTATATCAGACGAAAATTTTCACCAGGTTTGACGAGTGTGCAAAGTTTCATGACTTTTTGAGCATGTTAAAGCCCTCAAAAATGCGATTCATTCGGGAGAAGAAGAAGAAGAAGAATAATAATAATAAAAAACAAAGCAGATACAAGAGGGTCCTCGCACCTCGGTGCTCGGGCCCTAATTAAAGCTGCAAGCAGTGATGAACGGGCCCTCGCACCTGGGCTCACCGGCAGCGAGTGGCTTTAGTTAATAGGTGAACGGTGAGAAATATGCATTTAAACTCATAAATATAAGTAGAATATATCAATGTTTATTCCATATATGTGCCAATCTTCCTGTTGCCAGCAGGTGGCGCTATCATTATAATGGAATATTGGCCTTCAGATGTGTTCAGGGCAGGACTTTTATCGAACAATGTGAGGTTTGGGGAGGATTGGACATTTTATGCCTGAGTTACAACAACATCCTATTTCATGGCGAAACATCGAAATTTGTCAGGCCGCCATGGACACGCCCTTTAACGAAACCTCAAGATCTTCGCAATTTAAGATCGCAAAAGGCTTTAGATTACACTGACCAAGTTTGTTGTTGATCTGAATAAATCTCTAGAAGGAGTTTGTTAAAGTACAACCCCTGAAAATGGTCAAAACAACACTAATTTTGCAGAGAAAATTCTAAATAACTGACTTCCTGTTGGGATTCGGATTTCATACTAAGAGACTTTTTCGTAGATATTGGTGTGTTACATGTGTGTACCGATTTTTGTACATGTACGTGAAACATAGCTCGAGGCACACTCCATTTAAAGTGTATACGCACTCCGTTGAAAGTGTATAGGTGGCGCTATCGAGCCATTTTGCCACACTCGATGGAATATTGGCCTTCATATCTGTTTAGGCCAGGACCCTTATCACACAAGTGAAGTTTGGGCAAGATCGGACATTTTATGCCTGAGTTATAACATCTTTTATTCCCATGGCGAGACATCGAACTTCATCACAGCGCCATGGACACACCTTTTAACAAAAACTCAAGATCTTCACAACTAAACATCACACAGGTCTTTAGATTAGACTGACCACAAAAAAGACATGATGTCATAAAATTTCTAGGAGTAGTTTGTCGCAGTGTAACATATGTAACTTCCTGTTGCCAATAGGTGGCGCTATGACTATAACTGAATATTGGCATGTAGATCTGTTCAGGTCAAGAGTCTTATCCAACATGTGAAGTTTGGGGCAGATTGGACATTGTATGTCTGAGTTACAGCAACTTCCTTTTTCATGGCGAAACATCAAAATTTGTCAGGCCGCCATGGACCCGCCCTTTAACGAAACCTCAAGTCCTTCGCAATTTATTATCGCAAAGGGCTTTAGATTACACTGACCAAGTTTGGTGTTGATCTGAATAAATCTCTAGGAGGAGTTCGTTAAAGTACAACCCCTGAAAATGGCAAAAACAACACCAATTTTGAAGGGAAAATTCAAAATAACCGACTTCCTGTTGGGATCCGGATTTCGTACCAAGAGACTTTTTTGTAGGTATTGGTGTGTTACATGTGTGTACCAATTTTTGTACATGTACGTGAAACATAGCTCGAGGCGCACTCCGTTGAATGTGTATAGGTGGCGCTATAGAGCCATTCTGCCACACCCGGTGGAATATTGGCCTGCAGATCTGTTCAGGCCAGGCCTCTTATCACACATGTGAAGTTTGGGGAAGATCGGACATTTTATGCCTGAGTTATAACATCTTTTATTCCCATGGCGAGACATCGAACTTCGTCGCGGCGCCATGAACAAGCCTTTTAACGAAAACTCAAGATCTTCACAACTGAACATCGCACAGGCCTTTAGATTAGACTGACCACAAAAAAGACATTGATGTCATAAAATTTCTAGGAGTAGTTCGTCGCAGCGTAAAATATGTCACTTCCTGTAGCCAATAGGTGGCGCTATGACTATAACTGTATATGGGCATGTCAATCTGTTTAGGTCAGGAGTCTTATCCAATATGTGATATTTGGGGCAGATTGGACATTGTATGTGTGAGTTATAGCAACTTCCTGTTTCATGGCGAATCATCGAAATTTGCCAGGCCGCCACGGACACGCCCTTTGACGAAAACTCAAAATCTTCGCAATTCAACATCGCAAAGGCCTTTAGATTAGGCATACCAAATTTGGTATTGATCTGAATAAATCTCTAGGAGGAGTTTGTTAAAATACAAAGCATGGAAATGACAAAAATTACACAAAATTTGCTCATAATATTAAAAATAACTGACTTCCTGTTGGATTTAGAATTTTGGTCCAAGAGTCTTTTTTGTAGGAATTGGTGTGTTACATGTGTGTGCTAATTTTTGTGCATGTACGTGAAACATAGCTCGAGGCGCACACCGATGAACGTCTAAAGGTGGCGCTGTTGAGCAATTTTGCCACACCCACTTCTGAAAAAAATATCAGACGTAAATTTTCGCCAGGTATGAGGTGTGTGCAAAGTTTCATGACTTTTTGAGCATGTTTAGGCCCTCAAAAATGCGATTCATTTTGGAGAAGCGGAATAATAATAATAATTAAAGCTGCAAGCAGTGATGAACGGGCCCTCGCACCTGGGCTCACCGGCAGCGAGTGGCTTTAGTTAATAGGTGAACGGTGAGAAATATGCATTTAAACTCATAAATATAAGTAGAATATATCAATGTTTATTCCATATATGTGCCAATCTTCCTGTTGCCAGCAGGTGGCGCTATCATTATAATGGAATATTGGCCTTCAGATGTGTTCAGGGCAGGACTTTTATCGAACAATGTGAGGTTTGGGGAGGATTGGACATTTTATGCCTGAGTTACAACAACATCCTATTTCATGGCGAAACATCGAAATTTGTCAGGCCGCCATGGACACGCCCTTTAACGAAACCTCAAGATCTTCGCAATTTAAGATCGCAAAAGGCTTTAGATTACACTGACCAAGTTTGTTGTTGATCTGAATAAATCTCTAGAAGGAGTTTGTTAAAGTACAACCCCTGAAAATGGTCAAAACAACACTAATTTTGCAGAGAAAATTCTAAATAACTGACTTCCTGTTGGGATTCGGATTTCATACTAAGAGACTTTTTCGTAGATATTGGTGTGTTACATGTGTGTACCGATTTTTGTACATGTACGTGAAACATAGCTCGAGGCACACTCCATTTAAAGTGTATACGCACTCCGTTGAAAGTGTATAGGTGGCGCTATCGAGCCATTTTGCCACACTCGATGGAATATTGGCCTTCATATCTGTTTAGGCCAGGACCCTTATCACACAAGTGAAGTTTGGGCAAGATCGGACATTTTATGCCTGAGTTATAACATCTTTTATTCCCATGGCGAGACATCGAACTTCATCACAGCGCCATGGACACACCTTTTAACAAAAACTCAAGATCTTCACAACTAAACATCACACAGGTCTTTAGATTAGACTGACCACAAAAAAGACATGATGTCATAAAATTTCTAGGAGTAGTTTGTCGCAGTGTAACATATGTAACTTCCTGTTGCCAATAGGTGGCGCTATGACTATAACTGAATATTGGCATGTAGATCTGTTCAGGTCAAGAGTCTTATCCAACATGTGAAGTTTGGGGCAGATTGGACATTGTATGTCTGAGTTACAGCAACTTCCTTTTTCATGGCGAAACATCAAAATTTGTCAGGCCGCCATGGACCCGCCCTTTAACGAAACCTCAAGTCCTTCGCAATTTATTATCGCAAAGGGCTTTAGATTACACTGACCAAGTTTGGTGTTGATCTGAATAAATCTCTAGGAGGAGTTCGTTAAAGTACAACCCCTGAAAATGGCAAAAACAACACCAATTTTGAAGGGAAAATTCAAAATAACCGACTTCCTGTTGGGATCCGGATTTCGTACCAAGAGACTTTTTTGTAGGTATTGGTGTGTTACATGTGTGTACCAATTTTTGTACATGTACGTGAAACATAGCTCGAGGCGCACTCCGTTGAATGTGTATAGGTGGCGCTATAGAGCCATTCTGCCACACCCGGTGGAATATTGGCCTGCAGATCTGTTCAGGCCAGGCCTCTTATCACACATGTGAAGTTTGGGGAAGATCGGACATTTTATGCCTGAGTTATAACATCTTTTATTCCCATGGCGAGACATCGAACTTCGTCGCGGCGCCATGAACAAGCCTTTTAACGAAAACTCAAGATCTTCACAACTGAACATCGCACAGGCCTTTAGATTAGACTGACCACAAAAAGACATTGATGTCATAAAATTTCTAGGAGTAGTTCGTCGCAGCGTAAAATATGTCACTTCCTGTTGCCAATAGGTGGCGCTATGACTATAACTGAATATGCGCATGTCAATATGTTCAGGTTCAGAGTCTCATCAAACATCTGAAGTTTGGGGCAGATTGGACATTGTATGTGTGAGTTAAAGCAACTTCATTTTTCATGGCGAATCATCGAAATTCGCCAGGCCGCCACGGACACGCCCTTCGACGAAAACTCAAGATCTTCGCAATTTAACATCGCTAAGGCCTTTAGATTAGGCATAACAAATTTGGTGTTGATTTGAAGAAATCTCTAGGAGGAGTTCGTTAAAATACAACACATGGAAATGACCAAAATTACACAAAATTTGCTCATAATATTAAAAATAACCGACTTCCTGTTGGGTTTAGAATTTTGCTCCAAGAGTCTTTTTTGTAGGTATTGGTGTGTTACATATGTGTGCCAATTTTCGTGCATGTACGTGAAACATAGCCGGAAGGCTGTTGATTTTCTTAGTATAGGTGGCGCTGTCGAGCCATTTTTGCCACACCCTCTTCTGAATCCTATATCAGACGAAAATTTTCACCAGGTTTGATGCGTGTGCAACAGTTTCATGGACTTTTTGAGCATGTTAAAGCCCTCAAAAATGCGATTCATTCGGGAAAAGAATAATAATAATAATAATAATAATAATAATAATTAAGCTGCAAGCAGCGATGAACGGGCCCTCGCACCCGGGCTCACCGGCAGTGAGTGGCCTTAGTAAATTGGTGAACGGTGAGAAATATGCATTCAAACTCATAAATATAAGTGGAAAATATCAACATTTATTCACATGTGCCAATCTTCCTGGTGCCAGCAGGTGGTGCTATCATTATAATGGAATATGGCCCTTCAAATGTGTTCGGGCAGGACTCCCATCGAACATGTGAAGTTTGGGGAAGATCGAACAAATTATGCCTGAGTTACAACAACTTCTCTTGCTGTGGCGAGACATCAAAATTTGTCATGGCGCCATGGACACGCCCTTTAACAAAAACTCAAGATCTCCACAAGTTAAAATTGCACAGGCCTTTAGATTAGACTGAATACAAAAATACTTTAATCTCAAAAAAATTATAGGAGTAGTTTGTCGCAGCCTAAACATGTCACTTCCTGTTGCCAGCAGGTGGCGCTATGACTATCACTGAAAATGGGCATGTAGATCTGTTAAGGCAGAAGTCTTATCTAACATGTGAAGTTTGGGGCAGATTGGACATTGTATGTCTGAGTTACAGCAACTTCCTTTTTCATGGCGAAACATCGAAATTTGGCAGGCCACCATGGACACGCCCTTTAACGAAACCTCAAGATCTTCGCAATTTAACATCACAAAGGCCTTTAGATTACACTGACCAAGTTTGGTGTTGATCTGAATAAATCTCTAGGAGGAGTTCGTTAAAGTACAACCCCTGAAAATGGCAAAAACAACGCCAATTTTGCAGAGAAAATTCTAAATAACCGACTTCCTGTTGGGATTCGGATTTCGTACCAAGATACTTTTTTGTAGGTATTGGTGTGTTACATGTGTGTACCGATTTTTGTACATGTACGTGAAACATAGCTCGAGGCACACTCCGTTGAAAGTGTATAGGTGGCGCTATAGAGCCATTTTGCCATACCGATGGAATATTGGCCTTCAGAATTGTGTTCAGGCCAGGACTCTTATCACACATGTGAAGTTTGGGGAAGATCGGACATTTTATGCTGAGTTATAACATCTTTTATTCCCATGGCGAGACATCGAACTTTGCCATGGCGCCGTGGACACGCCTTTTAACGAAAAACTCAAGATCTTCACAACTGAACATCGCACAGGCCTTTTAGATTAGACTGACCACAAAAAAGACATTGATGTCAAAAAATTTCTAGGAGTAGTTCATCACAGCGTAAAATATGTCACTTTCCTGTTGCCAATAGGTGCGCTATGACTATAACTGAATATGGGCATGTCAATCTGTTCAGGTTTGGAGTCAATCAAACATGTGAAGTTTGGGGCTGATTGGACATTGTATGTGTGAGTTATAGCTACTTCATTTTTCATGGCGAATCATCAAAATTCGCCAGGCCGCCACGACACGCCCTTCAACGAAAACTCAAGATCTTCGCAATT